>NW_018480027.1:0-102218 GCF_002113885.1 Mizuhopecten yessoensis | reverse complement strand
CTTATCCATATTCTTACGCTCAGTGCTGACAGTTTCAACATTATAATTAACCACATTTTCTAAATTATGTACTAAACTATCATGTAATGTATCTAATTCTATATAATCATGCCTGCTTCCAGTGCGTGCATTCATATCACCGATAACATATACATCACCCATGCTTTTATATCTACCAACGGAATCTTCTAAAATTTGGAATAAATCTTCATTACAGTGATCATAAAAAACACTTCCCTCAGGAGGGATATAACAAAATGCAATAAATGTGTGTTCTCCGGAGTTACAGGTACCTGTATTATTAATCTTAAGCCAGACAATACTGTCGTAGATATTTTCAACCACTTCAATTTGATCGGCCAGTTCTGGTTTGTAAAAAATTACTATACCACCTCCTCTACATACTGATCTTGGGAATGCAAAATGACTGTAACCCGAAAGCTGTAAAACATCAAATTCTTTTATCCAACATTCCGATACGCATACAATATCATACGATACTAACAAATTCCGGAATTCCGGATCCTCAAGTTTACCACTCTCGCTCTTCTCCAACCATCGGATCCTAAGCATACATTCAATTTTTCTGTTATGTTACAGTATAATATATGGTTCTTTTTATTGAGAATCATTAATGGATTCTATGTTTTAATATATATGAATTTTAAGAAGTGTCTCGTTAGTCAGTATGGCTGGGCATATTTAGCATATGTGTATTTTTATTATGTAAGTGATGTGTTATGTAAAATATGTGTGACACTTAAATGAAATATTTTATTATTATTATTATTAATAATAATCACAGGTAGATCTACAGGGGGTGTTCTCGTTTCCCCCACTTTTTATATAACAAAGGAAGGTGTTGATTTAGGTAAAATATATCAGGTAAACATAGTACATATATGATAAAACTATAATTACCCTCCCTTTGATGTTTCTACCTATTGTTCTCAATATGTATGCGTTCATGGAACACACCATATATACTCTAAACAAAAGGGGATTAATCCCCTATTGTCTATATATTACTAAGTTTACTAAGTTTTATTTATTCACTCCGACACACTTACGTGTGTAACAAGAGGTCACATACATATAGTAAGTATGATACATGGCGTGTGATGTACACAATTACAACATTGTACATAGCATAGATACATATAGAAGTACACAAATAGTACAGAAATTAAGTTAATATTTTTTCAAGCTTTTCTATGAATTTACAAAGTTTTGTGTGAATTTTTACATTAAATATATTAAACAATCCTTGCATTTTTAATTGACTTGGATAAGTGAAATAATATTTTGGTATATATTTCTCTCTTAGACATTTAACTAAAACACTTTCACATATAAATAAGTAATGAAATTCATCTCCAATGTACAAATTACATAATGTACAGGTTCTTTCTTGACGAGGAATACCTAACCATCTTCCTTTTTCTATGGGTAAATGCATATTGCAAGAACGGAATTTACACATTATTTTCCTATCATTTGTATTAAGTTTAATTAAATATTTTTCTTGTTCAAACTTTGTCTTTAATATTGAATATGTTTGTCCTCTAGAGGAGTTAAGAATATTATCAAACCATTTCTGTATAAATTGATCCTTCAGTCTACTTTTCACAAGCCTCTTAATTTCGTCTTTTGAAAAAGAACATGTAGATTGATAGTACCACACATAGTTCAGGCCAGTTTGAGAAAAAATATCTTTAACATATGCGAGCCATTTAAATAACATAGTTCCATTTTCATGTAATGTATACATAAGCTTATAAATAGTACTTGATAACTTACTAGAGGTAATCAACTTATGCCAGAATACTATTATTCTACATTTAATTTCGATGTCTAGTGGGTATCTTCCAAGCTCACCATAAACAATGAAATTTGGTGTACTTTTTCTTACATTTAGTATATATTTACAAAATTGAAGATGGATTTTTTCTATAATATTTGTGTTTTCAAAACCCCATATTTCTGATGAATACAGAAGAACTGGCATAATTAATGAATCAAATATCTTCAATTGTAGATCAACTGGTAAAGATATGTTTCTCAATTTCTTATAGACAGCAAACACTGATTTCTGTGCTTGTTCAACAATTTTTTTCCTTGCTTTAAAGAAGCTACAACTAAAATTAAAGAATAATCCTAGATAGGTATACCCTTCCAGTATTTCTAATTCTACGTTACATAATGTAAAATGGGGAGTTCTTGCACATTTTCTTTTTGAAAAGATGACAATTTTAGTTTTTCCTGAATTGATAGTTAACTTCCAAGTATTACAGTATTGTTCAAATTCATTTAAAGCTAACTGTAAACCATCTGGTGTTTCTGAAAACAGGACAGTATCATCGGCATATAAGATAATGAATAGTTTGAGATACACTCCAATGTTATCAATACATAATTTGTCTATTGTTTGAAGACAATTTACATTTTTTTCAACAAGATAAGTTTCTAAATCATTTAAATAAATTGCAAACAAAAATGGCGATAAATTTTCGCCCTGTTTTAAACCGATCTCACAATTGAACAAATCCGACTGTTCACATCCATTTTTAACACATGATTTGGTTTTATCATATAGCTTATAAATAATATTGAAAATTTTTCCAGTAATGTTGCTTTTTTGGAGCTTTTTCCACAGACCAACTCTCCATACAGAATCGAACGCCTTACTAAAATCGATGAACGTACAATAAAGTTTTTTTCCTAATGAAAAATATATTGAGATTAAAGAATACAATACAAACATGTTATCGGTTGTAGAATGACCCTTTCTAAACCCAGCTTGTGCACTGCTTATCAGGTCAAATTCGTCAGAAATTTTATTTAAACGATTATTAATAACCGAAGTGAAAACTTTGCCAAGGCACGAGACTAAAGTGATCGCTCTATAATTATCCGGATCTTTTGGATCGCCTTTGTTTTTATATACTGGTTTTATAATACCGATCTTCCACACATCTGGTATAGACGCAGTATTCAGAATAAGGTTAAATATTTTTTGATAAATTGGTAAAAATACATCCATTGTACTTTTTAGATATTCATTTAGGATTTGATCTATACCAGAGGCTTTACTATTCTTCAAATTGATTAAAGAAAATTTAATTTCATCAGTGGTAATTTCACCATTCAGATAATCATCAAAAATACTATTATCAGGATTTTCCAGCTCAAAATCGTCATCATCATAAACAGACTTGTTCAGATCCTTAAAGTATTCATATAATTCAGTAATACATATATCAGCATTACCTTTCTTTACAGATCCGTCACATTTATTCAAAATATTCCAGAATTTTTTTGAATCCATTCTAGCAGTATTTCTTAACTCGCTTGACAATTTCTCCTGATAATTTCTGTAATTTTTATTCAATGTTTTTCTATAAACTTTACTAGCTCTATTGAGATTAGTTTTATTTATAGGATTATTTACTTTGTGAAATAAGGCCTTGGCTTTATTAAATTCAACTCTGTTTAAGTGGCATTCCCTATTAAACCAAGGTTTATTATCACATCTCAACCTCCGTTTCCTGTAAGCATTGTTACTACCAAAAACCTGCTTAGCAGAGCCTTTGAACAATTCACTAATTGAGTTTACAATGTCATTAATTTCGTTATTGGTTACATTGTCGTGTTGTTTATTTAATAATTCATTTAATTTATCATTAATTCTATGGAGATTACCTCTTTCATCATCTAGTATATGTTTTACAAAATCTTGTTCTTTACAGGATTTCCACTTTGTATATCGATTTTCATGACATTCGGTATTATATATACATTCATCAGTTAATTTACAAAGGCTAAATACAAGTCTACAGTGGACATCTGATATGAGTGGGTCAAAAACTTTGATTTCAAAATCTGTTGTATACCGAAACATATCTGACGACAGCAATAGATAATCTATAACACTGACATCACTACATGTAGTTTTACCTATTTGTGCATCATTTCCAATCCGACCATTGGCAATATACATATTATTTTGCTTGCAGAAGTCAAGCAATTTATTGCCATAATTATTAACTTTAGCTTTACATTGACTAGCCCTTCGCAGAGGAACATTATATAATTTCAACTTTTCAATATCATAGAGATATGAGTATAGCTCATCATTTTCATCTAAGTTTAATGAACGAATGAAGTTATCATCTGGTTCTACAAAATCATCTCTAACTTGGGTTTTAGCATTAAAATCTCCGACTATGGCGACTTTGTTACCATGATGGGATAATTCTATCATCTCCCTTTCAATTTCATTGAACGCTTCCGGGGATGCATACTTAGTATTTTCGGGAGGTATATAAACACATCCCAGTAGAAAATCTAGATCAGAGTTCACAATGTGTTTTGAAAAATTTACCCACAATACATATTCTGATAAAGTTTTAGGAAAAGTCAACATCGACTTGAGAGGTTTCTTAAAAATAATAATTAGTAGGGTCTCCAGTCAGGTTACCGGACTGACTCTACATAATCTTATTGTTCTAAATGTCACGGTGTGGTGATCACCCTGTCAGTTGAAAGAGGACTATACCATCTGTTGCAATTAGGTATATAGGTTAAGTATTATGTCAAAGGTAAAGTCTATATCATGATAGATATACCTGTATTTTCACCTGTGGTTTCATGTACACATGATCACCAGAAGTGATTTATTATACCAATTAAAAAATATACATTTCAAAAATTTCAAAGACAATAATGCCCCCCCCCCCTTTAGCATCACTTTATCAGGTGAATAATAACCAATGTTAGCATAAAAGCCTGGCATGTATAGATATATATCCTTTTCATTAGGTATTGCCCTTGTACATATGTAAGCGTACAAATTCACAATAAAAGACAAACAGTTAAATCATTATTCATATTTAAGACAAAATAAATCAATAGTTAATTGCCAAAATGCTCGCCTAAACTATATGCACATGAGGGGCATGACACAAACATTTTCATTTCAACCAAAAACCTACATTTTACCATTGTTTTAGAGAATTAGTTAACACTCGCTCCGCCATCACAAAATATAAATACTCTATGTTAAAAAATATTACCTGGAATAATACAGCAAACTTAGAAAACTATTCTATGCCTCACTCGAACTGTTTGACAATGGAAATAATGTCCGATCAATTCTTGCTTTCTACGCTCGGCAGTGCTTGAAATAGTTAAGCATATCATCTACAGATTTTTTTTGACTCGCTCCGCTCGGCGGGGGAATTATAATTGTCACAATCTCAGAAATAATGAAGTTTTATATCTTTTTTTTTTTTGTGTGTGCCAGAAAGTAGTATACATGTACAACCGGCATGCCAATTCTAATTTATTAGTTCTAGATAAGTACACAAAAATGTATTTTTCTGAGTTTAAAATTTTGGGCATCACCAAATTAATTCCTGTGTCCCCCCCCCCCCCCCCCCCCCCCCGATGTGTTCAATCTGTAAGTAGATATGATCAGAGAGGTATAGGTCTCTGATATGATTGATTGTACGTCAGTGTTCGGCCCCCTGAATGCATCAATGTGTCTTAATGCATCAAAATAACTTCTCTATTGAGGTTTCGGATACCTTCAAATCCCGTTTTGATCTAGTATAGCCTTTTTTTATAAAGTGTAACAAATTACGATCAATTTAAAAAGCAAGCATGAATCTGAAAAAATGTATCAACATACTAGATGCCCATTGTTTGCAGAACCTTTTTAACATGTTTTAAAAAAACCAAAAACAATTCGGCGGCCGTTTTTTAATATCTCAAAACTGTGTATTTTAAGTATTATAAGTAAATGTTTAATACCAGAACTTTTTATATCCATCGTTTAATCTGCAAACAATGTGAAAATTAGCATTGTTTTGCACTTAAAACATGGGGTAGGGGAGCATTAATTGCATTTCTGAGATATAAATATAGGTTTAGGAAATTTCACTTCCATCATTTAAAATAAAATTTCTATCAATTGTGCAAATATTCATAAATTCCTGATGGCACACGTGAAAGGTATTGTATGAATTTGGTCACCAAACAGTCAAAACAATCAATTTCACCAAACGTCACACCTTATGTTGAATTGGTATGTTTGACATAACAAACAACGAGCACACGGAAATACAATGTTCCTTGTATTTTTTATTTTGTCATATTCTACTTTTTCCAAAATTCCATATACGAAAAAAAGTTTACTTCAAGAAATGTTTACCCTCAGAGGGCTACACCCTTAAGCATATCAGAGACATATAAAGCCATAGTGTATGTAGTACATACGTCTCTGAGCATATACATGTGTACCCACATGTAAACCCCGGGCGGACCCAGGACGGACCCAGGGATGTTGCCCTAGTTGCCCGGGCAACACCCTTTTTCTGGACCAAAAAATAATCTGGACCAAGTTTTTTGAAGATATTCCTCTATTTCATATGGGATTTCCTTCTAATATCAACCATCCTTTGAACTATGATTTTAACTAAATGAATACACCCCCGTTACATTGAATCTACTACTTTTTTTTGAGATATAACAATTTCGGAACAAGAAAACAAAATTAAATTCATGCATACTCAGCAATATACAAGACTAGAACAGATTGTAATAACCCCACCCCTCAAAATCGCCATCTTTATTAATACATGTATCTTAATAATACTAATAGATTGACAACATGATTTGAAACATACAAATATACGTGTATATAAATATAACAATGCCGTGTGTTTGGTCTTTCTCTGTGCGGACGGACTAGTCGAAACGGAAATACCAGCATGAGTGGAGTGAACAGGAGGAAGTTAAAATAGCACGGGAAGTGATGAACACTGATCAGAAGAAAGTTGTGAACAGCGAATAGTATAACTAGTCCGTTCGCATGGATAAAAAACAACCAAGAGATCTGATATATATTTTCTTAAATTTCCTGTCTTGTTGCAGTACTTATCCAGTAATCTAAAAATTCGGACTCTCTAACCCACTCTTCCCCCTCTCTCCTCCCCCTATCTCTCCCTCTTCCTTTATCTACATGTGCATGTTTATATTTGTGCGCATGCGTGTGGTTGGGTTTGTGAATGTGTGGATGTATGTATGTCAACTTATTAATTAATTTATCATACATAGCTTATTTACGTAGTTCTGCCATCATGAAATTTTGTTAATAAAATATTATTGTACAGGGAAAGGGCTTGATATAAGTTGTAAAACTTGTGCCCAATTCCATTGCTATGTAAAAAAAGACAAGAAAATATGTTTAAATAAAAAAGATATGATTTTCTAACCATTACTTCTAATATAAGACGTTTGAATATCTATACATGCCTAAGGGTGTTGCCCAAACAAGGCGTCCATTACTTATACTCTAAACGATAGGGAATTAATCCTCAATTGTCTTTTATTAGTAGGGTCTCCACCCGTCAGGTCAGTGGTCAAGGTTCACAAGACGTACTCTACCTAATCTTATTTTTCTAATGTCACGGTGAAGGCTCACAAGACGGACTCTACGTATACCTAATCTTATTGTTCTAAATGTCACGGTGTGGTGATCACCGTCAGTTGGGAGAGGGCTATACCATTTGTTGGAATTAAGTATAAAGGTAAAGTGTTATTTCGAAGGTAGAGTCTATTTCATGATAGATATACCTGTATACAGAAAGTGGAAGTCTGTAGGCTCTGGTTAAGGATTAATGGAACCGCTCACAAAATACTAGTCTATAAAATACATTAGTGGTCAAAAGGAAAACGGAGAAGTTGGGAATGTCGTGTAAACAAATTTAAGTTAAAAATCGAAACCGGTCGGTATTATCGACTTAAGACGCTGCTTTATATCATATGTATCACAGGCGCCTATGTTTTAACTTTATATAATTATGTACAGTGCTAGTGATTTTACTTAGTTTAAGGTGTGATAATGACTTTTAGTGCCTCATAAGCCAGATTTGGCTGGATGTCGATAACTGATCGATTTAAATTTTGAAATAGCTTTTACTTTTTGTAAAATCTGCTGTAGTTTCAATGTATATCGATATGTGACACTTAAATAACACAAATTGTATTGTATTGTAATAATATGTAAAGTTAGGACATTTAATCTGATATTCCCTATTATTATGATGAAGGCTATAATAGATGAAGTGGAAACAATTTTATAAATAAATCAAATTTTACACCAAAAATCAATCCTATCATATGTATACGTTCATATTCACATGGTAAGACACTTTATAGTACAGACTATAGTTTACCTGTAATTAAATCCTATTGTTCTCTAACTGACACCAAATCTCACCTAGCATACATCCAACACCTTACCTGTATACAGGAAAATACCTAATGTAGGCTACGTGAGACGACACCGCCGATATATTATACCACGGAATTATCCAAGTCCGTGATTATACCAATTCAAAAATAGAAACTTCAAAGCCAATGAATGAAGCACCCTCCTTAGCATCACTTCATCAGGTGACTTATAACAAATGTTAGCATAAAAGCTTGGCGTGTACATCCATTCATTAGAATTGTTTTAAATATACATAATTTATTATTTGTAAGGGTGTTGTCCTTGTTCAATAAAAGACAACAGTTAAATCATAATTCATATTCATGACAAAATAAATGTATATTAAATTGCAAAAATGATCTCCTAAACTTCATGTACATGTCAAGTTCAAGATCTTTATTACCTTAACTTTTTCGACTCAGATGTCCGGTTTTTATTGAAGGCGCCTAGTAAAGCCTTATATAATGCATCACATGTTTATATAAACGAATCTTTTAAAATGCATATAGCAGGTACCACATCTGCGAACCCATGCAGCGTGCGGTAAAGAATAGGCCTGCTGTACCCACTGCATGGTTAGGTTGGTTGGTTGGTTGAGTAGTGTATCGTCTACACTTCACTGACGAAGTCGGTGTTCGGTCGACGTGAGGGGGTATGTTGGCCCTTACCGGGCCCTCTGAGATTTTAAATTCTGGACATCAAGGTGCCGTGCCGTGAATCGAACCCGCAACCCTTCGGTAACGAGCCGGGCGTCCTACCACTAGACTACAGTGCCTCCTTAAATTATAGGATATTTACAAAACTCTTTTCATTTTTAATAAATAGTAAATGTAGACACAATTTTGAAGAATCATGCAGAAGAACCTGTCCATTTCACTTATCTGGTGAATGAGCGTGTCCAAGTCTCATAAATACGAGATATTTATCATGTCACCTGATCAGATATGAGATGTTCACAGTACGGTCCAGCATTATTTGCTTTGATGTTATTGTTCTGATGGTGCTAAGCATATAATTTGTCTTTAAATTAGAAATATTTCTATCATCTGAAATTACGAAGGAATTGTGTTATTTAGGAAAATGTGTCCATCGTGCAACGTATCACGGGGAAATTATGTAGTAGAAATGTTGTAATAATAATCATTCAAATATATTCTCGAGATCAATAAAATTTACCACTGCATATATACTTTTAATTTCAATAATTAAGTTTATAATTAAACTGATTATTATGTTTTGATTGGTCGTATGACTATTGATATCATTTAATGATATAACCACGGAATTAGAATACAATCTAAGTCCATGATATAACTAATGCATTTTAGCGGAGATCTGATTAATGAATTTATAATAAAGATTAATTAATTGGCCGATGTTTCCCACGTTTTGTTTCCTGTATGACTTTCTGTCAGGTGTTCCATGTATCGTAGCTGTAATGACTGTTGTGCCTTATTTATAAATTCATAAACTCGTAGCTGTGATTCCGGATAAAGTGTTTCACATTTTGAAAAAGTACGATTTGGAGCTCGCTAATTTATAATGTTCTTTTGTTTTGAGTGAGAAAACGGACGGTGTTCCCCCTACATTAAAATGGACAGAAGTGAGCATTCCATATCGTAAAGCAAATATCTATACTTCAAAATCGAGTGCCAGTGTGCGGGCACCTGTTCAAGTTACCAGGAAGCACAAGTCGCCATCCCAACTCCGGTATGACAGGAAACAAAGGAGGGAGTGGGAGCAGAGGAAAAGGTCTTCCACTGAAAAGAAACCGATATCTCCTGATCATTCATCCCATCCACGAGGATCTACTGGTGTGCCGCCCATACAACTTGAAGATAAACATGTTTATAATACTATGAGTTTGGAACCAGTTTGTGAGAAACTTGATGCAAAACCCAAGGTTCAACATCAACAGCCAACTACTTTTGCCCCATGCTACATAATGCTATTGTTAATCATGTATCATCTCATTCTGTGCCGTCTCCGGGACCACGTTTGAAAGCTGGTAAGTCGGTCCCGACATCAGTCCCTGAAGCATGTGTTTCTATTAACAGCAAGGACATGCTAGCATTTTTAACAGGAAAAAGAAGTCATATTCCTGAGAAGCTTGTGTAAAAGTAGACATTATCAAATGGAACACTATTATTAGCATAATGATTTGTGAATCTTAGATCATGACATTCTAGAGGATACTTATTCGTTTTTAATGGACGTTGTTCCCCAATGAAGCCTTTAGTTACCTGGATCAACAATTAACGTTTCATTCTATCAGTCTTGTGGCCAAGCCAGAACTGTAACACCCCATTACAAAAGTTGTGTGAGTGGTAATGTGAAATTTTCTGTCAGTGCTACACTTTTGTCCATTTTTGATAATTATTCAATCATCTTGACTTCAAGGACACTTTTTGGTACACATGTGTAACTGTTACAAGTAGTTGTGTTCACGAATTAGTGAAACAAAATGATGCCAGTATAGCATAAGAAAATGTAATTCTGTGTATTCAAATGACGGTTGTTTACAAAAATGAAAGGGTCAATTTTAGTTTTGCTGTGTGTATGTGTGTGTGTGTGTGTGTGTGTGTGGGTATATACACGGTACATATTATATCGTAACCATCGATGGAATATCAAGAATTGACCGTTTTGTGTGTTATGGTATTCCGTTCCCGAATCTATGTTTTGTTGTTAACTTCCAGTTTCCGGGAATAATGAAAAGTTGAAGAGTGAAGCTGTTTCGATTCATCAGAGACGTATATGTAATATTCGTCTCTGGATTCATCTATTAGTAATCCTATCACATCGCAAACCCAGTACACCAGGACATTGCTATAGAATTTAACTACTCGTTAACATGTCCCTTTCTGACTACAGAAAGGAAGTTATACTTATATAAATACTATTATGCTATGCCAAATATTGTCATAACTAATGATTTATACTCCATATATATTACATCTGATATTGTATACTGTTGTAAATATGTTTTCTCTGTACATTTATAATTTTGTAAAGAAGTTAAGAGTTGTGAAAGTTATGAGCTGGCTTATGCAGTGGTACTAACAGGTATCACATTTAATCACATTAATCATAATACATGTTATAAACATATATACGGCCCGTGGGGATGAGGATCTGTGCCACGGCCCTTTATTTTGGACGATAGCCGAGGCATGTGTCGCCTGGTATGGCTATTGGCTCCCGATAAAAGATATACGTTACGTTGGGACATAATGAAATATAAAACTATAAAATAAATACGCACAGAAGTGTTACTTAGAACACAGTGAAAAGCATTAATCTGTCTAGACCAGATATATCCAATGGATGATGTAATCCTTTTTCCGGGACAGCTAACACTGCTAATCTGTTCGAGCAGAGTGTGAATTATACGGGCGGAATGTGAATCTGTCCTTGCATTTTGGTAATTTCCTTCGATGTCATAAATACGGTTCTGTTAAAGGTACACTGTGCTTGGAAAATGCAGATAATTTTGATCACAATTGACTTACACAATGGATGTTAACGGCCCTTTAAAAATAAAGGTTGTTAGAAATTTGACACGCGGATAGCTATATGTTCTGAACCCAATGCAAAAATGTTCTAACGGTCGTACTAACATTAACAAGATTGAGCAACTTCGATGTTTCTTAGCTGTTCCACTTATTTACATGAATACAATGTAATGTTATTAACATTTCATAGAAACGGTTGAAATCCAAAACTCTTTACTGCTTATTTGGCCTTGAGTGGTGAAGGCGTCTGTCATTCTGCTCCACCACTGGGTCGCGGGTTAGAGACATACTTGGGGGAGTCGCCAGGTACTGGCCGTAGGTCGGTGTTTTTTAAATATACGTCTCTGCTTACACCACCAAAACCTAGTATGTCCTTAAAAGACTATAGATGTTAAAGGATTTTGTCCACAATTTTTTAACATTTTGTAAAAATAAACGAAACCTGTAATATACTTAAATAGATACCAAATCATCCATCAACGCGCGTTCAGAAGAGTCACGTTATCTAGATATAGCACGGAATTAGATTATCTAAGTCCGTGGATAAAGGCAATCAAAGGTGACCGCTCCTTACTGGAGATAATTTTAATGAGCTTACAGGTCACGTGGTACTTGTGACGTCAGAGTGGCATGTTTGGGTCACTGGTCCATATAATAGTAGCTAGGGTTCAGGAGCTACACCCCTCCTATATATTTCTGATTTGTTTCATTGAACACGTCCGACAGTGTGATTCTTGGCATGAACTTCATACTTAATTCAAATCTCTAGCAATTTAGTCTGAAGACACTACGAAGACAAATAACTTTTTAAGTAAAAATTACATCGGAGGACGATTCTGATATAGCAGGGCCGTAAGACGTATATAAGATACGCATATAGCACAGTGGCTACACAGAATAAAAAAATCAAATATTACTTGATTTAAAACAAAACAATATGACGTAAGAGCCAGTTTAATGACGTGCCTTTTTATAGTCATATATTTGCAATGTAATCTACTATATTTACATTTGCATGGCATTGTCACTATATAGCCTCTTTGGAAGCTGTGTCGTTGATGGGACTTTAATTACCATGCATCACGGGACACAATTCTTAGCGTATTAATACAACACCGACCGGAACTACAATATCCAATATAAATAAACATGACGGCTGCTAAAATATCGCTGGGCATTGTGAGATTCGACAATGTCATTGTAAATTTATGTGCAAAATAAAAAACACTTTTATTACAACGAAAACAAGACCAAGGTCTGCAATATCGTACAAAATGCACATCGGTTGAAATCACCCATGCCGGCAATGGACACAAATTTAACGCTCATGCAATTTATTAGAAATATCGTCTGTTACAATGCACTGATAAACAGGGGTTCGTTACAAATGTCTGAAATACACATATTCTATAGACCTACTGACACATATGTTACAGACCTACTGATATGAGTCACAGCACGCATACACATTTCAAACATTTGTAACGAACCTGTGCTCCGTCGCAAGATCTCTCACTTCAAACGCTATCTGTTTCACGCGTCTCGCATCCACGGTTCCTCAGTTTCTGACGACATGTCAAATAACGAGGATGTTATATAATCTACCGACTGTAGAAAACGTAAATATAAGTATTGATCTGTTTTTGTATGGTATTTATGATCTAAGATGGTATTCAAATAGATCATAAATACCATACAAAAACAGTTCAATGCTTAAATAAATCCCCAGTCACAGTATATAAGGGCCACAACTGTGTCAGAGCTCCATCGCTATACAGTCACAATATATAAGAACCACTGTGTCACAGCTCGAATTCTATACAGAGTCACAGTATATACAATGTAAGGGCCGCTGTGTCACAGCTCCATTGCTATACAGAGTCACACTATAAAAGGGCCACTGTGTCACATCTCCATTGCTATACAGAGTCACACTATATAAAGGCCACTGTGTCATAGCTCAATTGCTATACAGAGTCACAGTATATAAGGGCCACTGTGTCACAGCTCCATTGCTATACAGAGTCACAGTATATAAGGGTCACTGTGTCACAGCTCCATTGTTATACAGTCACACTATATAAGGGCTACTGTGGCACAGCTCCATTGCTATACAGTCACACTATATCACAGTATATACAATGTAAGGGCCGCTGTGTCGCAGCTCCATTGCTATACAGAGTCACAGTATATAAGGGCCACTGTGTCAAAGCTCCATTGGTATACAGAGTCACAGTATATAAGGGCCACTGTGTCACAGCTCCATTGCTATACAGTCACACTATAAAAGGCCACTATGTCACAGCTCCATTGCTATACAGAGTCACTGTATATAAGGGCCACTGTGTCACAGCTCCATTGCTATACAGCCACACTATATAAGGGCCATTGTGTCACAGCTCCATTGCTATACAGAGTCACTGTATATGAGGGCCACTGTGTCACAGCTCCATTGCTATACAGACTCACAGTATATAAGGGAAACTGTGTCACAGCTCTATTGCTATACAGTCAGACTATATAAGGGCCACAACTGTGTCACAGCTCCATTGCTATACAAAGTCATACTATAAAAGGGCCACTGTGTCACAGCTCCATTGCTATACAGTCACAGTATATAAGGGCAACTGTGTCACAGCTCTATTGCTATACAGTCACACTATATAAGGGCCACTGTGGCACAGCTCCATTGCTATACAGTCACACTATATAAGAGCCACTGTGGCACAGCTCCATTGCTATACAGTCACACTATATAAGGGCCACTGTGGCACAGCTCCATTGCTATACAGTCACACTATAAAAGGCCACTGTGTCACAGCTCCATTGCTATACAGTCACACTATAAAAGGCCACTATGTCACAGCTCCATTGCTATACAGAGTCACTGTATATGAGGGTCACTGTGTCACAGCTCCATTGCTATACAGAGTCACAGTATATAAGGGCAACTGTGTCACAGCTCTATTGCTATACAGTCACACTATATAAAGGCCACGGTGTCACAACCTTATTGCTATACAGTCACACTTTATAACGGCCACTGTGTCACAGCTCCATTGCTATACAGAGTCACACTATATAAGGGCCACTGTGTCACAGCTCCATTGCTATACTGTGACTGTATATAAGGGCCGCTGTGTCACAGCTCTATTGGTATACAGTCACAGTATATAACGGCAACCGTGTCACAGCTCTCTTGCTATACAGTCACAGTATATAACGGCAACCGTGTCACAGCTCTCTTGCTATACAGTCACCCTTTATAACGGCCACTGTGTCACAGCTCTATTGCTATACAGTCACAGTATATAACGGCCATTATTACCTAATAGTCTATATAAATTATAATTAGTCATTTTTGACTGTTTCTGGCCTTTTGTCAAATTTCGGCTGTAGGGGTGAAACAGTCAAAATTGTTTTCCCGGTTAGAGGGAACTGTTACCCGGCGCGAATTCGATGCGCAGAAATCTCCCCTTGAGAGCCCCGTTCAAGCGTTTATTTGACCTCAGCATTGATACTAAAATATCTATTTGGTAATAAAACAATTGTTTCAATGCTATTAGGGAAACAGTCAAAACTACCATCCCTCGGTAGGGGGAAGCCCTGTGGAACAGTTCCCCAGGTCTTCCCCCTACCTCGGGATGATAGTTTTGACTGTTCCCCAAATAGCCATGAAACAATTGTATACTGTGTCACAGCTCCATTGCTATACAGAGTCACAGTATATAAGTGCCACTGTGTCACAGCTCCATTGTTATACAGTCACACTATATAACGGCCACTGTGTCACAGCTCTATTGCTATACAGTCACACTATATAAGGGCCACTGCGTCACAGCTCCATTGCTATACAGAGTCACAGTATATAAGTGCCACTGTGTCACAGCTCCATTGTTATTCAGTCACACTATATAACGGCCACTGTGTCACAGCTCTATTGCTATACAGAGTCACAGTATATAAGAGCCTCTGTGTCACAGCTCCATTGCTATACAGTCACAATATTAAAGGGCCGCTGTGTCACAGCTCCATTGCTATACAGAGTCAAAGTATATAAGTGCCACTGTGTCACAGCTCCATTGCTATACAGGCACAGTATATAAGGGCCACTGTGTCACAGCTCCAGTGCTATACAGAGACACAGTATATAAGGGCCACTGTGTCACAGCTCCATTGGTATACAAAGTCACACTATATAAGGGCCACTGTATAACAGCTCCATTGTTATACAGTCACAGTATATAAGGGCTACTGTGTCACAGCTCTATTGCTATACAGTCACACTATATAAGGGCCACTATACAGTCACACTATATAAGGGCCATTGTGTCACAGCTCCATTGCTATACAGAGTCACAGTATATAAGTGCCACTGTGTCACGGCTCCATTGTTATACAGTCACACTATATAACGGCCACTGTGGCACAGCTCCATTGCTATACAGTCACACTATATAAGGGCCATTGTGTCACAGCTCCATTGCTATACAGAGTCACTGTATATGAGGGCCAATGTGTCACAGCTCCATTGCTATACAGAGTCACTGTATATGAGGGCCAATGTGTCACAGCTCCATTGCTATACAGAGTCACTGTATATGAGGGCCAATGTGTCACAGCTCCATTGCTATACAGAGTCACAGTATATAAGTGCCACTGTGTCACAGCTCCATTGCTATACAGTCACACTATATAAGGGCCACTGTGTCACAGCTCCATTGGTATACAAAGTCACACTATATAAGGGCCACTGTATAACAGCTCCATTGTTATACAGTCACAGTATATAAGGGCCACTGTGTCACAGCTCTATTGCTATACAATCACAATATAAAAGGGCCACTGTGTCACAGCTCCATTGCTATACAGTCACAGTATATAAGGGCCACTGTGTCACAGCTCCATTGCTATACAGTCACAATATTAAAGGGCCGCTGTGTCACAGCTCCATTGCTATACAGAGTCACACTATAAAAGGGCCACTGTGTCACAGCTCCATTGCTATACAGTCACACTATATAAGGGCCACTGTGTCACAGCTCCATTAATATACAGTCACAGTATATAAGGGCCACTGTGTCACAGCTCCATTGCTATACAGTCACAGTATATAAGGGCCTCTGTGTCACAGCTCCATTGCTATACAGTCACAGTATATAAGGGCCTCTGTGTCACAGCTCCATTGCTATACAGTCACAGTATATAAGGGCCTCTGTGTCACAGCTCTATTGCTATACAGGCACAATATAAAAGGGCCGCTGTGTCACAGCTCCATTGCTATACAGTCACAATATATAAGGGCCGCTGTGTCACAGCTCCATTGCTATACAGTCACAATATATAAGGGCCGCTGTGTCACAGCTCCATTGCTATACAGTCACAATATATAAGGGCCGCTGTGTCACAGCTCCATTGCTATACAGTCACACTATATAAGGGCCACTGTGTCATAGCTCTATTGCTATACAGTCAGAGTATATAAGAACAACTGTGTCACAGCTCCAGTGCTATACAGAGTCAGATTATAAAAGGGCCACTGTGTCATAGCTCTATTGCTATACAGTCACAATATATAAGGGCCACTGTGTCACAGCTCCAGTGCTATACAGAGTCAGATTATAAAAGGGCCACTGTGTCATAGCTCTATAGTCACACTATATAAGGGCCACTGTGTCACAGCTCTATTGCTATACAGTCACAATATAAAAGGGCCGCTGTGTCACAGCTCCATTGCTATACAGTCACACTATATAAGGGCCACTGTGTCACAGCTCTATTGCTATACAGTCCCAATATAAAGGGCCACTGTGTCACAGCTCCATTGCTATACAGTCACACTATATAAGTGCCACTGTGTCACAGCTCCATTAATATACAGTCACACTATATAAGGGCCACTGTGTCACAGCTCCATTGCTATACAGTCACACTATATAAGTGCCACTGTCTCACAGCTCCATTAATATACAGTCACACTATATGAGGGCCACTGTGTCACAGCTCCATTAATATACAGTCCCACTATATAAGGGCCACTGTGTCACAGCTCCATTGCTATACAGAGTCACTGTATATAAGAACCACTGTGTCACAGCTCTATTGCTGTACAGTCACAATATATAAGGGCCACAACTGTGTCACAGCTCCATTGCTATACAGTCACACTATATAAGGGCCACAACTGTGTCACAGCTCTATTGCTATACAGTCACAACATATAAGGGCCACAACTGTGTCACAGCTCCATTGCGATACAGTCACAATATATAAGGGCCACTGTGTCACAGCTCTATTGCTATACAGTCACACTATAAAAGGGCCACTCTGTCACAGCTCCATTGCTATACAGAGTCACTGTATATAAGAACCACTGTGTTACAGCTCTATTGCTATACAGTCACAATATATAAGGGCCACAACTGTGTCACAGCTCCATTGCTATCCAGAGTCACACTATAAAAGGGCCACTCTGTCACAGCTCCATTGCTATACAGAGTCACACTATAAAAGGGCCACTCTGTCACAGCTCCATCGCTATACAGAGTCACTGTATATAAGAACCACTGGGTTACAGCTCTATTGCTATACAGTCACAGTATATAATGACACAGCTTTGCAAGCAAACAAATTATAATGCGCTAGCTCGCATTATGTTGATTGCTTGCAAAGCTTTGTCATTCAAATAGATCATAAATACCATACAAAAACTGTTCAATGCTTAAGTAATGTTCTAAAATCTGCTGATAAATCGCATGTGTTCCTCCTATATGTATACATGCATACGTAATACCCCATGTAACGTTACATATCCGCACTCTAACGTCTAAACGTGAAAAAATTACCAAGCATCTGAGTTTGGTGAAGTGTTAGAGCACGTAGACAGGGAACATTCAATTTTGTTTTCTCATAATCGCGAACGTTCAAATGTAGATCACTTAAAAAGTAGAAACACCGAGCAGTATCGTTTAATTGTATACCCACGTGTACAGTATACGTTAACAACCAATGTATGTCTGGTGTCAATCAAACTGTCGCTGTCACGATTAAATGTGAATAAAATGATAGTTTAGAATATTTTTTTCGTTAAAATATCGCTTATTGATGTCGGCTAAAATCGGGATACGAAAATGGCCCTTCCCCACTTCATGTTTTTTTCCATTTCACTTAAAATCAGTTACATGCCAGTCTAGATGTGTGGAATAAGCAATTATTTTTCTCTCTAATGTGTATTGAAATGTACGAGAAAGGTTGAACGTGCTGAGGCATTATTTGCCTACTCCGTTCAACAGCAATTAAAATATATTTTTTACAACATCTTTATAAACTATTAAACAGATTCGTCACTAAGGTGTGGTTTGAAGTAATTACCCAAAACCCAAGCACAAACAAATATTGCTTCATACTCTATGCATATTTTTTTCAGAAAAGAAACCGGTTCCCAAATTTCCACTCATCGCTAGCTTCAAATTATACGTGAAATTCAAACTCGAAATAAAAAAGAATTCTGCCGGGCTCGCTCTAGATGGTGTTTGGTTTTGCGTTTGTTTTTAAACACAATTATCATAAACAGGAACTGGATTAGTTTGGATTTATGCTAAAATTGGAAGGTTTATTATGAAAATAGTGTGCCACAAGTAAACCAATCATGTTTTCTTGGATCCGCCACTGAAGATATATAAAACAAAAAACCTGCTAAGCAAATGTTCATGTTGATGTTTTAAACTATTCAATAAATGTCATATCATCGCCTCCATTAATAGGCATTATTACAAAAATAATAAAACTTTAAAATTCAGACATTTCACCCAAAAACTAATATCATATATGATACACATACATTTTTACCCGGGGATCTGCGCATGACAGGCAGGTGAATTGACGTCTCAGGTATGTGTTCTGTTTTATATATATATTTTTTTTTTTGGAGCATTCTACGGACATTTAATTTATGGAAACTGGACAATTAACAGACTGAGTGGTTTTGAATGTATTGGAAAAGATAATTTCGGATGTCCATGGCTCGCTGTATGGTCATTATGACCAACACAACATTGTAGCGAATGGGAGTGGTTATTGTGTTGGCTATAGTGGTCAGTATTCACCGATGTCGGCACCCGGTATCATACCGAGACCTGTTACATGTATTGTGGAGTGTCGCCTAGCCTGTATAGTACACCCGTACACCGAGGTAGCCCTCCATTACACAGACATTACCCCCAACAGCTCTCCTATACTGCCGCCACCCCCACCGCCGCCTCCTCCTCCTTCTCTCTCACATCTTCCACAAGTAATGCATATAATGAATGATCTTAATGGGAGACTTGCACAGCTGGACCAAATTCTGCCAAAACTAGACCTACTTGATCAAATAAATAAAAAAGTGAACAATTTTGAAAAATGTATCAGAAACCTCCAACAAGAAATAATAGAGGTGCGACAAATAGCGGAACAGAACAAAAGTGTAAAAGAAAAACAGGAGGAGCACCACTACAATTTAGAGGAACGTGTTTGCTCTATGGAGAAAAAAAATAAAAAATTAAGGAAAGACAACAACGACATGAAAGAAAATTTCCTGAAACTAAAGACGCATTCGATGAAATATAACCTGCTGTTCTCGGGAATTCCGGATAATGAGGGTCATATTGAAAACACTGAAACTGTTCTTAGATCATTTATGCCGACGGCATATCATTCGACAACGTACACCGCCCGAGACAGCGACGTGACGGCAAACCTCGTAGCATAATTGCCAAATTTGCAACTAGAAGCTCCTATCAAGCTGCGAAATAAACCGCAGTTCAGTGTTCAGCGGCAATACCCTCCTGAAATTGCCCAAAGACGAGCCGTTTTGTACCCAATAATGAGGGAACAGAAGCCCCGTGGCAATAGGGCTACCCTCAGTTACGACACGTTATACGCCAGTGGGGAACCCGCCCAACGGAGCCCTACCCCCGGGACGGAACAATTAGCACCACTAGGATCACGTCACAAGAGGTCAGGAGGTACAGGACTTAAAATTCACGCTTGTTAACATTTGCGGTGTCAGGTCTAAAATCCTGTTACCAGAATTCTCCGATATTGTGAAGTCTCACGACGTCGTTATATTAGCTGAAACTAAAACTGACAATCTGGACATTCTTAAAATGCCAAACGGGTATGATTATGTAGCTAAAAACAGACCTAACACAAAAAATAAATCTGTCGGAATAATTATAATATTTAAAGAAAAGTATAAATCATTACTTCCATTTCCAAAAAAATCCATCCTAGTTCGTCCAGTGGGTAGAGGTAAGTTCAGGTAATAACATATCCACTCTATTAATGGGCTATGTGTATGATAATGTACCCCCCGAAACTTCCAGGTATGCTTCTAATGAAGCATTCTTAGATATTCAGGGCGAAATGATTAATTTAATTAAAAATAACAAAAAAGTTATACTTATCGGAGATTTTAATGCCAGAACTAATACTTGTGACGATTATATCGTTACAGATGAACATTTAATTGAAACATTGAATATACATGAAAATGACGATTTACATGAGTATTTATATGATTACGAAGAGTTAACCCGTTTTGGGGTACCGCTTCAAAGAACGAGTCAAGACCTAGCAAGACCAAATACATTTGGTCGTAATCTGCTTGATTTTTGTAAAAATAATAATTTATACCTTGCAAACGGTAGAGTCGGCAATGATAGATTCATTGGTAAGAATACTTGTAAATATGTGAGCGTAGTTGATTTTTTGATTGTGTCGTCCAATGTTTTTCCTCTCTTGTGTCACTTTGAAGTTTTAGACTTTGATCCTTTGATTTCAGACGTGTACTGTAGACTAAAATTTACTATTCAATATTCTGAAACAGTATACAAAAACGGTTCATCTTACTGAGCGAAATCGGTAAATGGGTAAACGAAAAACAAACTGATTTTGTAACTACAGTACATATGGACGAGACGGGCAAATTACACGAAATTAATTCAAAAATTAAAAATATACACGAGTCTCCAATTGAGATTATATCGCGAGACAATGTAAACGATTTAGTAAAAAACATTGCTGAATTGTTTTTGAACTCAGCAAGAGAAGTTTTTGGAACAAAAAAAGTGCACAATGGGAAAAAAGTATTCACCAAAGAGGACAAACCCTGGTTTACCCGTGATTGTGTTATGAAAAGAATTTCATGAATCTAAGAGAGATTACAAAAACTTTAAAAGCCAAAGAAATCGGAAAAAAATGAACAAAAAAGGTAGAGAGTACAGAAAACTCATTAATAGTAACTATAAAAAGTTCCAAGAAAATATTGAACATGAAAAGAGGAAAGCTTCCAAATTTAAACCAAAAGCCTTCTGGGACATTTTGAATAGACTTGATAAGCCTAAAGGTCGTCGTAAAGTTGATCTGACAATAGACGAACTACATGATTATTTCAAAAAATTGAATCTTAATAATGAAAGAGAGGAGGAATTTGAAATTCCACTTGTAAATGAATGTTTGTATGATAATACTTTGAATGATAAAATTACTACTAATGAGATTGTTCATGCTATAAAACATTCGAATAATAACAAAGCTTGTGGTATTGATAGTATAGGTGTTGGAGTACAGGAATAATCAATCCAATCTATAAGAACAAAGGTGATCGAAAAAAGTTGGATAATTACAGGGCTATTACGTTGGTCTCATGCTTGGGAAAAGTTTTTACGTCGATTTTAAATGCAATATTATACAAACTATCTGATGAAACTGAACTCATAAGTAACGCACTAGCAGGTTTCAGAAAAGGCCACACAACACTAGACAACATTTTTATTTTACACGTTTTGACAACGTTATATTTATCCTTTGGTAGAAAACTATATTGTGCATTCGTTGACTTTAGAAAAGCCTTCGATTCGGTGTGGCGAATAGGCTTGTGGCAAAAATTACTCAAATGTAACATAACTGGTAAAATATTTAAAGTTTTAATTAACATGTATTCTGATACGAAATCTCGTATGAGAAATGGGAATGAAATGCCAGAAATGTTCACTTCCAATGTCGGACTAAAACAAGGGGAAAATTGCTCGCCTTTTTTATTTGCATTATTTTTAAATGATTTAGAAGACTATTTATTGGAAAAAAATGTCGATTGTTTACTAAAGATTGATGAACTTTGTCATGATCATATTGGTATGTACGTAAAACTTTTTGTTATTTTATATGCTGACGATACAGTGTTAATGTCAGAGACAGCAGATGGTCTAAAATCAATGATAAATAAATTTCAGGATTATTGTGAGAATTGGAAACTAACGGTAAACACACAGAAGACAAAAATTGTCATCTTTTCTAAACGAAAGAATACTAACAGATATCAATTTATATTATATGATAATGAGCTAGACATTCAAGATTCTTTTCCATACTTAGGTGTTCTATTGTACTATAATGGAAGGTTTGTAGTGACAAAAAGCAATTAGCGTAACAGGCCCAAAAAGCGCTATATGCCGTATATAGGAAAATAAGAAATGTTACGTTACCCATTGATTTACAATTCAAATTGTTTGACTCGCTAGTTGCTCCAATTTTGCTATACTCATCAGAAATATGGGGCTATGAGGATATTAGTATACTTGAAAAAATACACCTCCAATTCTGTAAACGAATTCTTGGTCTACGTAGAAATACTTGTAATTTTATGGTATATGGAGAAACGGGAAGATACCCTATTGAGGTTGATGTCAAATTAAAAATGATTAAATTTTGGTATACACTTACCTCGAGTGAAAATAAGTTCGTCTAGTCGTATGTACAAATTGATGTACTCGTTACATGAAAATGGACAAATCGTGTTTAAATGGTTGAATTATGTTTAACATATCCTGGATAGCGTAGGTCTAAGCTATGTTTGGATCCATCAAAAAACCTGTCTGCCCGATATTGCTTATTTAAAAGCAGCAATTATACATAAATTACACGATCAGTTTATTCAATCCTGGTTTAATAAAATAAACACCTCATCCAGAGGACGATTGTACTCTACATTTAAATATCGCTTTGGTTTAGAAGACTATTTGATAAGATTAAACGCAAAAGATAGGAAAATTATCTGCAAATTTAGAACTTCAAATATTAAGCTTCCAGTAGAAACAGGAAGATGGGTGGGAATTCAAAGACAGGACAGAATATGCCCACTTTGTAATACTGGTATTGGGGACGAGTTTCATTACTTATATACAAGTAGTGATGCCTAGTGGTCAAAACCCAAACATATAGATGAAATTATCAAGAAAGTATCAAAATACACAGCAACACTTCGCAAATTGAAACTTATACTTAATAGGGATAACTTAGAGAAATTGTATTTAACATATATAAGACCAATTTTAGAGTATGGCTGTGAAGTATGGGATAACTGTGGTGCTATCAATTCAAATAATCTTGAAAAACTGCAACTAGATGCGGCCCGTATTGTCACATGATGTTATATGCAGAAATAGGGTGGCTACCATGGTCAAAACGAAGAGAAATCAGAAAACTGTCCCTCCTTTATACTATAAAACATGGCACTACACCCTCATACTTATGTAATATCCTACCTCAAAATATTGGAGATCTGACTCATTATAACTTAAGAAATTCTCAGCAATAACGGCAGCTACGGTATAGACTCCAAACTATGCGTAACTCTTTCTTTCCTTCAACTGTTGATCTTTGGAATAATTTAGACACAACCATAAGACACTCTCTAACTCTGAACTCGTTCAAACCAAATATACATAAGTTGAATAATGTAATGACTAAATGTAATCCATGCTTTCTCAATTTTGGTCCGCGTAGGCTAAATATTCTTCATTGTAGATTAAGAAACAGAGCAAGTACTCTCAATTATGATCTTTTTAGAGCTAATCTTATTTTTTCAGCACAATGTGAATGTGGACACACGTGCGAGGACTCGTATCACTTCTTCTTCACATGCCCTCAATACCACATCCGACGCCTTTCCTTAATGCAGGATTTAGCATGGTATCCAGGAGATATGTCATTAGACCTAATTCTAAAAGGTGATATAGATTTAAATAATGAGGCAAACTCAAACATTGCAAGAACGGTTCAAGTCTATACCGACGGGACTGGCAGGTTTTGACATTTTTGAGTACCTCACCCCCCCCCCCCCCCCCCCCCCCCTCTAATTTTATTCGTTTCTAATATCCTTTATACTTTGCGCAATGAATATAATAAAATATAATATGAATATCGATGTTAATATGTTTACATAATTTTGAATAATTGTGTATCTGATCTGGCTGGTATGGAGGAAGGGCTTTGAGAACTCGGAACGGTTACGAGTGGACCTACAGAATACAGCTTTATGGAATGTGATGGACACAGTTTATGAAAGTGTTGATTGATGTTTTTCCAGCCAGTCAGATAACTGTTGACTGAATATTGTTTTAAACATTTACATGTGTTTGTATATTATATATATATTTAGGGGATGATCCTACCTATCTTTTACCCTTCTTCTTTTTGCTTTCCTTCCCTCACTGTTTCTACTATAATTATGATCGGATAAAGTTAATTCACTGCTGTCCATTATGTATTATACATCATGATGTATTAAGGAGAGGGCGTTACTAAGTTGGCAAAACTTGTGCTCAATCCTAATTGTCCTTATTTACGACAATAAAAAATTGTTTAAACTAAACTTGTAATAACGACACTTTAGTCAAAATAAGGGAAAAACATATTCCAAACCAACATAAAATGAAAGAAATGTTCACAATTTTTAATATGAAATTGTTAAAAAGTGTAAGCTTATTTGTTCAAAAATTAACAAAAGTACTTTAGTGTCTCTATTCTTTAAGTTTTTCTTTTGTTTGCTAGTGACATTTTATATAAGTTGAACACTGAATTATTTGTATGTAACTACATGTATATATATAATTATGTACCATGCTATATTATAGAATGTTTGCCTATCATGCACTTAAACTATGTTATATATACATGACCTCTTGTTACACATATCATGTGTGTCTGAGTGAAATAAAAATCTTGAAAACCTTATTAAACATCGTCAGTTTTCGGTCCAGGTTACTAGCTTAAGGTAAAAACGCATGTAAAATACAGCTAAATGCTGTTGAAAGGATGAGTGTCTATAAGGCTTTGTTTTGGGTCCCGGTATATTCGGATTTTTACCTCTTTATTTTGTTCAAAGATGTCCTATTGTATGACATGCGGAAAAACTAAGGTAAAACTTTGACCGAAAGTGGGTTTCTGGGGGTACCAAAAGGGGTAGGGTAAATCACAAATATAGTTTGCTGTTTTCAAAATGAGCTTAAATACCAAAATAATACCATTTCTGTTTTTGAAAACATGTATAAATTCGACAAGCATGTGTAACAGAATGAAAAATGACAGAAATTCAATCGTCACTTAAAGATTATTTATATAAAACGAAGGATTTGGACAGGGGGTTGTTTTAGGTAATTTCCAATGAAGTTTTACCTTAGTTTTTCCGCATGTCATACTCATCCTTAACATTTAACAACTTATTTTCTTTCAACGCTGGGAACAACAAGAAATGCACCGGTTCACAATATTACCTGTGTTACATGTAGTTGATCATGGTATTCACAGGTAACACCTCTTTGGTTATTAGTTCACCTGTTAATTCACAAGCAGGTATCTTAAATGCCCTTTGGATATAGTATTAAACATTAGACGTAAAACACAAACAAACTAAAACCTTGAGTAACAAAACATTCATGCTACCAGGAATGGCCGAGGGATCCGGCCCAGCGGCTGTGGCCGTAGTCCACTGGTTTTAAAACTTCCTCACCCTATAACAATACACATGTTTATCAGGTCGGGTGTCTAGACCGACACCGACAGAAAGAGAACGTAGATGGGAAGGAAAGTAGACAGGAAAGATAGAAAGCGAAAAAAGGTTCTAAATTTTGCAACTGGGGCACCAGATTAATGTTGGTCTCTTCCGCGGAAGACAATGTCCGAGGGTCATAACATTGACATGATTATTATACCGTGTCTATAACCATAATGTAACACATATGCGGTTTATCAACCAAATTGCTTCAGAAGTATCGTTTTACTTTTGACGTTCTCTAATTATCCGACTAAACCATTTTACTACACCAATTTACAACATAAATTCACCTACACCACGTTAGTGTAAAAAACACATTAATTAACGGTTTAATAATCAGTGTATGTAACATGTATTACATAATTCGATAAAGTTCAAAATATATCGGTTTGGTTTGATTAAGTCTAACACCCTATTACACAATTTCAGGAGGTGACTTTATGTGTGTATTGTAAGCGAGCATGTGTGCCGGAGGAGGCTATATTTGTGTATTGTATGCGAGCATGTGTGTCGGAGGAGGCTATATGTGTGTATTGTATGCGAGCATGTGTGTCGGAGGAGGCTATATTTGTGTAATGTAAGCGAGCATGTGTGTCGGAGGAGGCTATATTTGTGTAATGTAAGCGAGCATGTGTGCTGGAGGAGGCTATATTTGTGTAATGTATGCGAGCATGTGTGTCGGAGGAGGCTATATTTGTGTAATGTAAGCGAGCATGTGTGTCGGAGGAGGCTATATTTGTGTAATGTAAGCGAGCATGTGTGCTGGAGGAGGCTATATTTGTGTAATGTAAGCGAGCATGTGTGCTGGAGGAGGCTATATTTGTGTAATGTAAGCGAGCATGTGTGCCGGAGGAGGCTATATTTGTGTAATGTAAGCGAGCATGTGTGCCGGAGGAGGCTATATTTGTGTAATGTAAGCGAGCATGTGTGCTGGAGGAGGCTATATTTGTGTAATGTAAGCGAGCATGTGTGCCGGAGGAGGCTATATTTGTGTAATGTAAGCGAGCATGTGTGCCGGAGGAGGCTATATTTGTGTAATGTAAGCGAGCATGTGTGCCGGAGGAGGCTATATTTGTGTAATGTAAGCGAGCATGTGTGCCGGAGGAGGCTATATTTGTGTAATGTAAGCGAGCATGTGTGCCGGAGGAGGCTATATTTGTGTAATGTAAGCGAGCATGTGTGCCGGAGGAGGCTATATTTGTGTAATGTAAGCGAGCATGTGTGCTGGAGGAGGCTATATTTGTGTAATATAAGCGAGCATGTGTGCCGGAGGAGGCTATATTTGTGTAATGTAAGCGAGCATGTGTGCCGGAGGAGGCTATATTTGTGTAATGTAAGCGAGCATGTGTGCCGGAGGAGGCTATATTTGTGTAATGTAAGCGAGCATGTGTGCCGGAGGAGGCTATATTTGTGTAATGTAAGCGAGCATGTGTGCCGGAGGAGGCTATATTTGTGTAATGTAAGCGAGCATGTGTGCTGGAGGAGGCTATATTTGTGTAATGTAAGCGAGCATGTGTGCCGGAGGAGGCTATATTTGTGTAATGTAAGCGAGCATGTGTGCCGGAGGAGGCTATATGTGTGTAATGTAAGCGAGCATGTGTGCTGGAGGAGGCTATATTTGTGTAATGTAAGCGAGCATGTGTGCCGGAGGAGGCTATATTTGTGTAATGTAAGCGAGCATGTGTGCCGGAGGAGGCTATATTTGTGTAATGTAAGCGAGCATGTGTGCCGGAGGAGGCTATATTTGTGTAATGTAAGCGAGCATGTGTGCCGGAGGAGGCTATATTTGTGTAATGTAAGCGAGCATGTGTGCCGGAGGAGGCTATATTTGTGTAATGTAAGCGAGCATGTGTGCCGGAGGAGGCTATATTTGTGTAATGTAAGCGAGCATGTGTGCTGGAGGAGGCTATATTTGTGTAATGTAAGCGAGCATGTGTGCTGGAGGAGGCTATATTTGTGTAATGTAAGCGAGCATGTGTGCTGGAGGAGGCTATATTTGTGTAATGTAAGCGAGCATGTGTGCCGGAGGAGGCTATATTTGTGTAATGTAAGCGAGCATGTGTGCCGGAGGAGGCTATATTTGTGTAATGTAAGCGAGCATGTGTGCCGGAGGAGGCTATATTTGTGTAATGTAAGCGAGCATGTGTGCCGGAGGAGGCTATATTTGTGTAATGTAAGCGAGCATGTGTGCCGGAGGAGGCTATATTTGTGTAATGTAAGCGAGCATGTGTGCCGGAGGAGGCTATATTTGTGTAATGTAAGCGAGCATGTGTGCTGGAGGAGGCTATATTTGTGTAATGTAAGCGAGCATGTGTGCTGGAGGAGGCTATATTTGTGTAATGTAAGCGAGCATGTGTGCTGGAGGAGGCTATATTTGTGTAATGTAAGCGAGCATGTGTGCCGGAGGAGGCTATATTTGTGTAATGTAAGCGAGCATGTGTGCCGGAGGAGGCTATATTTGTGTAATGTAAGCGAGCATGTGTGCCGGAGGAGGCTATATTTGTGTAATGTAAGCGAGCATGTGTGCCGGAGGAGGCTATATTTGTGTAATGTAAGCGAGCATGTGTGCCGGAGGAGGCTATATGTGTGTAATGTAAGCGAGCATGTGTGCTGGAGGAGGCTATATTTGTGTAATGTAAGCGAGCATGTGTGTCGGAGGAGGCTATATTTGTGTAATGTATGCGAGCATGTGTGTCGGAGGAGGCTATATTTGTGTAATGTAAGCGAGCATGTGTGCTGGAGGAGGCTATATTTGTGTAATGTAAGCGAGCATGTGTGCCGGAGGAGGCTATATTTGTGTAATGTAAGCGAGCATGTGTGCCGGAGGAGGCTATATTTGTGTAATGTAAGCGAGCATGTGTGCTGGAGGAGGCTATATGTGTGTAATGTATGCGAGCATGTGTGTCGGAGGAGGCTATATGTGTGCAATGTAAGCGAGCATGTGTGCTGGAGGAGGTTATATTTGTGTAATATAAGCGAGCATGTGTGCTGGAGGAGGCTATATGTGTGTAATGTAAGCGAGCATGTGTGCTGGAGGAGGCTATATTTGTGTAATATAAGAGAGCATGTGTGCTGGAGGAGGCTATATTTGTGTAATGTATGCGAGCATGTGTGCTGGAGGAGGCTATATTTGTGTAATGTAAGTGAGCATGTGTGCTGGAGGAGGCTATATTTGTGTAATATAAGCGAGCATGTGTGCTGGAGGAGGCTATATTTGTGTAATGTAAGCGAGCATGTGTGCCGGAGGAGGCTATATGTGTGTAATGTAAGCGAGCATGTGTGCTTGGGGAGGCTATATTTGTGTAATGTAAGCGAGCATGAGTGCTGGAGAATTCTAAATTTGTGTAATGTATGCGAGCATGTGTGCTGGAGGAGGCTATATTTGTGTAATGTAAGCGAGCATGAGTGCTGGAGAATTCTAAATTTGCGTAATGTATGCGAGCATGTGTGCTGGAGGAGGCTATATGTGTGTAATGTATGCGAGCATGTGTGTCGGAGTAGGCTATATATGTGTAATGTAAGCGAGCATGTGTGCTGGAGGAGGCTCTATTTGTGTAATATAAGCGACCATGTGTGTCGGAGGAGGCTATATTTGTGTAATGTATGCGAGCATGTGTGTCGGAGGAGGCTATATTTGTGTAATGTAAGCGAGCATGTGTGTCGGCGGAGGCTATATTTGTGTAATGTAAGCGAGCATGTGTGCTGGAGGGGGCTATATTTGTGTAATGTTAGCGAGCATGTGTGCTGGAGGAGGCTATATTTGCGTAATGTAAGCGAGCATGTGTGCTGGAGGAGGCTCTATTTGTGTAATGTAAGCGACCATGTGTGTCGGAGGAGGCTATATTTCTGTAATGTAAGCGAGCATGTGTGCTGGAGGAGGCTCTATTTGTGTAATGTAAGCGACCATGTGTGTCGGAGGAGGCTATATTTCTGTAATGTAAGCGAGCATGTGTGCTGGAGGAGGCTCTCTTTGTGTAATATAAGCGACCATGTGTGTCGGAGGAGGCTATATTTGTATTGTAAGCGAGCATGTGTGCCGGAGGAGGCTATATTTGTGTATTGTATGCGAGCATGTGTGTCGGAGGAGGCTATATATGTGTAATGTAAGAGAGCATGTGTGCTGGAGGAGGCTATATTTGTGTAATGTAAGTGAGCATGTGTGCTGGAGGAGGCTATATTTGTGTAGTGTATGCGAGCATGTGAGCTGGAGGAGGCTTTATGTGTGTAATGTAAACGAGCATGTAGGCTATATGTGTGTAATGTATGCGAGCATGTGTGTCGGATGCGGCTATATGTGTGTAATGTAAGCGAGCATGTGTGCTTGAGGAGGCTATATGTGTGTAATGTATGCGAGCATGTGTGTCGGATGAGGCTATATGTGTGTAATGTAAGCGAGCATGTGTGCTTGGGGAGGCTATATTTGTGTAATGTAAGCGAGCATGAGTGCTGGAGAATTCTAAATTTGTGTAATGTATGCGAGCATGTGTGCTGGAGGAGGCTATATTTGTGTAGTGTATGCGAGCATGTGAGCTGGAGGAGGCTTTATGTGTGTAATGTAAACGAGCATGTAGGCTATATGTGTGTAATGTATGCGAGCATGTGTGCCGGAGGAGGCTATATTTGTGTAGTGTATGCGAGCATGCGAGCATGTGTGTCGGATGAGGCTATATGTGTGTAATGTAAGCGAGCATGTGTGCTTGGGGAGGCTATATTTGTGTAATGTAAGCGAGCATGTGTGTCGGCGGAGGCTATATTTGTGTAATGTAAGCGAGCATGTGTGTCGGCGGAGGCTATATTTGTGTAATGTATGCGAGCATGTGAGCTGGAGGAGGCTTTATGTGTGTAATGTAAACGAGCATGTAGGCTATATGTGTGTAATGTATGCGAGCATGTGTGTCGGATGCGGCTATATGTGTGTAATGTAAGCGAGCATGTGTGCTTGGGGAGGCTATATTTGTGTAATGTAAGCGAGCATGTGTGTCGGCGGAGGCTATATTTGTGTAATGTATGCGAGCATGGTAAGCGAGCATGTGTGCTGGAGGAGGCTATATGTATGTAATGTATGCGAGCATGTGTGCCGGAGGAGGCTATATTTGTGTATTGTATGCGAGCATGTGTGTCGGAGGAGGGTATATTTGTGTAATGTATGCGAGCATGTGTGTCGGAGTAGGCTATATATGTGTAATGTAAGCGAGCATGTGTGCTGGAGGAGGCTCTATTTGTGTAATGTAAGCGACCATGTGTGTCGGAGGAGGCTATATTTGTATTGTAAGCGAGCATGTGTGCCGGAGGAGGCTATATATGTGTAATGTAAGCGAGCATGTGTGCTGGAGGAGGCTATATTTGTGTAGTGTATGCGAGCATGTGAGCTGGAGGAGGCTTTATGTGTGTAATGTAAACGAGCATGTGTGCCTGAGGGGGCTATATTTGTCTCATTGCGATAGCGCGGATCTGGTGCCTATATTCAATACGTATATTATGTACTGTATTTAATGCGAGCTTTTCGTTTATTTATCTTACCAAATCCCATATAAAATAACATGCAGCGTTAATCACACAACGGGGCGATGATCAATTGTTAAACTTTCACAGTTGCGCGCACGATGTGCAAGCGGTGTGTTATTGTCAGTTTTCGATATTTGGACTTATTTAGATTAATTATCCATCAGAAGGTGATTTAAGTTTTGTTCTCCGAGACATGTTCCTTCTATTGATATTTCTTGAATTGAAAGTTGAACGTTATATATTTAATATATCTTGATCATATCTAGCTTTATTGATGTTTTACATACTTATATTTAGCTCATATTTAAAAGGCACTTTAGGTCACTGAAAACCCCCACCTCTGGACTTGACTCTACGAGCGACTCCCGTTAAAACCGATGTAACAACAACAACTTCTATAACAATACAACTGACAATACACCCACTGAGTAAATTGCCAATGTGACAACTTAATGAACAGGAAGTGTATTTACGTTATATCCCGTTGAGAGAGGAGGACCATATAGAGATCTAGTGTGTGAAAATGAAGGATAAAAATGCATGCCATTCGTGCCCAAATTTGTTGAGGGATTTTCATGTCTATTCTGAACGCAGCAATTTTGACACGGTGTCTGCTGTCATAAATCATGACGACACAAGGATTGATTTAGTAACAATATGTAGTAACAAAATCCCACACAAGACGTCCAGATTTCTAAATCTACAAATTGATTCATCAATTAATCATTAAATCGTTTCCTTAAAATAAAAAAACAATCCATCGTTGTCAGTTTTTGTGAAACTTCCGTAACAATATAGATTGAATTAATTGAAGTTCGATCCTATATCCAATGTTTATAAATAGACCAATTCATTGTAATTAACGACTTCTTTAGTGTAAAAAATAGTAATCTAAAGATGGAAATATCAAAATGACGTAACATGTACTTTTATTTGCAGTGTTCACTAACGGGCGGTTGAGGAATGTCTCGTGCTCACAGAATACTGAAATACGGAGCGAAAGTTGTCTACAGATGTTTGAGCGAGATTTCCTTGATGTATTGATAATCAATCGGTTTATGTTTTTGTTGACCGATATGTCAAGTTTCCTTGACATTCATGTTTTAAGCAATCCCACTAACGCTTGCTTAGATTTGCTGTTATATTTCGTTTGTAGTTGCTACCCTTTTTTACAATCATATTGCTATGATCTAACTCATGGTGAATAAATCAATGAAATAAATACAAATGTCATCATTTGGTTAGCCTTTTTCAATTAACAATTGTGCAGGAGTTGTTTTTTCAATGAGAGTAAGGACGTAAATAAAATGATTTATGCATTATTGCAATTTAGTTTGGTGAATGGTTGTTTGCAATGAGAAGGCTTTAAAACTACGTTAAGAGGTAAGGTTTGGTGGGTTTAGGTTTATAAGTTCGGGCAACTGGTATGATCATATAAGTACGGTGTCAACAATTGATTGGTCTACATAAGGTCCTTTTGAAAGCAAAATATCACATATTAAATAGAGAATAGACACAGGTTCCCAAATACAAAACTTACATGCAATTGTAGATATCATTTACAGCAAAACATTACTGTCAAACGGCACTGCTAAGTGTATTTATTCTTTATCAAAATTCTGAACTATATCATGCGTGCAGTGATGTCCCGAAACCAGATTTAAACGTATAGATACGAACACAGGCTCATTTCTTAGATTGACTAGATTCAGAACATGTTTTACATACTCGATAAAAAGGAATACCAATAGCAATGTTACGTACAGTGCGTCAACAATATGCCTCTTATTGACATAAGCCTTTATTACGACCAGATGTTACCGGTATCCGTACGACTGCGCGCTGGGGCGTGCGGACTGCCATTCGACTAGTAATGATTTATTTGTTCCCGGTGATGTTAGCTGTATATAAAGTTTACATCTGTCTCAGATCTCTTCATAACAGGAATAATGATTTTTGTGAGATAAAAGAATACGCTGGATCCTTTTCTTTACAAGCCATGCCATCACTTCAACAGACACACATGTCAGAAACAAATCAAACAAAACATGTAATAAAGTAATATTGATTTCAGGAAAACAAAATGATGATGTCTGCATTTTTGTTTCTCTGTATTTTTTCCAGCTTTTTTATTTTGCAATTCATATATGTTGATTTTGTCACTGGGTCAATAGGTATAATAGCAACATACTGCAATACACATACAGCTGCACTAGGCTCTCGAATATATAAAATGTACTTCTAAAATGGTATGATGTTCAATCAATATAATAAGTATGAACAACGCCCGTCTTTAAATGACCTAGTCTGTTGCAAGGATGCAAACTTTAAAATAAGAGTTGTGGTGTCAATCATATCTATTTATATCACTTCAAACATTCTGAAGAACGTGTTTTTTATTCAGACAGAAACATACATATACATTTTACATAGTATTATAAATATACACAAACACACACACATATACATAGCATACGTACATACGTACATACATACACACATACATACATAGACACAAACACACACACTCATATACATACATACATATATACATACATACATACATACATACGTACATACATACATACATACATACATACATACATACATACATACATACATACATACATACATACATACATACATACATACATACATACATACATACATACATACATACATACATACATACATACATACATACATACATACATACATACATACATACATACATACATACATACATACATACATACATACAATCATAATATATAATATATATATAATACATACATACATACATACATACATAGAATACATACATACATGCATATGTACACACACCCACACAAACACACCCACACTAGGGGTGCCACAATACGCCAAAAGTGTATCACGATATATCGCAATACAGAATGGATACATTGCGATACGCATCCCGATATATTGTCATAGGAAAGATGTGCTCGACTTCATGATAAGCTGCCGTCAGAATGCCATCAAACCCAACCACATACAACATGAATCACATGGATTTAAGATTTCCGTCAAACCAACCATCGATCACAAAATTTGAACCAATTCCCACCACTATCAAAAGCCTGTTCTATACTTATTAGCATATCTGTTAGAATTTGTAGTAACCTGAAAAGTTAAATTACCAAGCAGAATGAGCATAAAAATCATCTTTTAAAAAAATATTGCGATACAGCAATATTTCATCTCTGTATTGTGGTACAATAAAAGACAATAATGTGACAGCCCAAACACACACATATGTAAAATGAACACACTTAATTTACTCAGGATACATACATACATACACACATGACATGTGAAAATATTGTAAATATACACACATTATTGCATGCATGCATAAACATAACACAAATCAATACATGTAGTTTATGCAATAATGCAAACCAAAATTGATACTTCAGTATGTGTCACTTTTGATCTCTTAACTGTTTCATTACTACACTGTATTATTACAAGGGGAGTCATCAGAACATATATACATGTGTAAAACGAGAATGCATAGATACATATATGCTTGCACAAACGTAAATACACATATGCATGCATACACGGAGATATGCATACATATACACATATACTCATGCCTAAGAATGTGCAAGTATATCCCTCCGTACAAACATACATGCATACACATGCACAAAAACACCACAAACATAAACATGAATACACATAGCTATATATTTCATGTGATTTCCTTTTAATTTGGTCCCTGCAGGTAGGGCGTAAGAATTGTACCTGCTGCCCCCATTGCATAATCGTAAGAGGCGACTAAATTTGGGATCTTATCTTTTCTCTTCTTTCTAAACAACTTTGTGCATATATAATATCATATACCTATAAATATACATATATAATTTAGAATATTCAATACTATATGTAAATATATACTTAATTGTTGTTATATATATTATATAGTTCTTGAGTATTCTCGGGTGTCAGCTAGGTTTATTAATTTCTTTACCCATAGAGGATTTATAATAAGAAATTATAGGCTTGTTACATTTTTAGCTTAAGGGTATGAACACATTCGACCATGATTCCAATGTTTTTCCTAATACTACTTATCAACTGAGATTATAGGAACCAAAAGAGCCTCCGTCAGGACCAGGGCAAATGTTTCCCCGACCTATGTTGGTTTCGCCAGATTATAAAAATGTGATTGTCCCTGCCTTTGGTGTCTTAACGTCTTTAAATTATCTTATAATATTTGATTTCGTATTCTGCCATTCGAAAATGGGAGTGGATATTCATAATAGCAGGGACCAAACACGTAAAAAAATGAATATAACCACCTTCGCATGTCGAATGCATAAACCTATTTTTTTATTTTGTGTTTGTTTTGTCTAATATACGAAAGGATAGTAATACCGAGTGATTTCTTCGCTTGGCTGAAAGGTTCAATGATATCCGTTTTAATGAACTCTACTGAAGAACCCCCCCCCCCCCCCCCCCCCCCCCCCCCAACAACCCCCAAAGTAAATTTAAGTTCAAACACATGCCTCAATCCCCATCGTTTATGTGTACTTAACGCGTAGACTTAAGTGCTCGAAAAAGCATAGCTAGCTGATATAGAATAGAAAAGAGTGTTCCATACCGTATCTAAAAGTTAGTTTGTATTATATATAACTATCTTCTGAACCAATTCAACACTCAATCGCATTCAGGCTGCACTGTTTGACTCGAATAATACCACAGGAATACAATGAATACACTAAACGATACTGAAGACGAAAATGCTTCAGCCCGACCACAATATTTTAATATACTGTGGTCGGGAAGCAGTCATTCATTTATGGAATTAAGAGAGACGGTGTTCGCTAGAGGTTTACGTTTGATGCAATGTCTTGAATGTTATATGCTTTTTGAAAATACATTTTAAAGTTTGATATCTTTCCATGTTTAGTATCGGATCATTCTTATCCAACCTCAGCACAGAGCTTTCAGTTCTAGTTGGAATATATACAGGCATCATTTTTCATGCATCTGGTCTCAGTATAATCGAATTCATACCAGAGCTAAATCATACCAGAGGCGCAATGTTTACCATCTTTCTTAAAAAAAATATATGATATTTTGTATAATTTGCAGGCGTGGTAACATTGGGAAGGCGTGTAAAAACATTGTTTTGGCGGTCTATAATCTCCATACAGCGACCGCGGACAGGTTCTAGATATATGTCCCTTGCGTATATAGACGCTGATAATCGATAAAACTACATGTTCCTTGAAATATACCATACCATATTTAGTACATACTTCACAAAACCGCACATTGGGCAATCCCAAACAAGCTTAGCGTCTATAAATAAATCCCTGCAAGTTCGGGGAAAGAAAATGACTACTGTATTCTTCAATCTGCTGCAAATGGGACATTATAGAAACCTAAATTGGTATGCCGCCTCATTGCAACGCCTGGGTCCTCTATCGTTTCGTTTTTTCGTTTTTACTTAATCCTTTCTTTCAGCGTTGTCTCGCAATACAGCCGACTTCATATGACCCCTGCTGTTGCAAAACAACTATTTATGCAATGTCCTCTAAGTAGAAGACAATACTGGAAATACCCCTGATTCTTTTGGAGGCCCACATTACCAGCACTTACGACATGCGGCGAGAAAAAGCAGATATTCCCCGGAACATGAACGGGTTTATAGGACTTTCTACTACCACAATGCACGAGCCATTCTTACAAGAGTTGCATTTATGATTTGTTTAGGGTTTTAACGTATTCGCAGTCACGGTCATATGAAGACAGATGCATGAAAACATAGATAAGGGAAGTAAAAAGTAAAAGATAGAGATCCTGTTTAAAGCTAATCGTCAGGCAGGGAGCAACAAGTTTCGGCCAAGGACAGATCCCATAATTCCCCACGATTGAACAAACTATAAATACCATGGCAATAAGGTAGGTGTTACAAAGTGAGGCGTCCGGGAAAAAGAGTAACCGGGAAGATAGCAAAACACAAAATCTAGACATGTGTGCAACAGATTCATTTTTGTCGCTATTCCCCGATTCTTCAGTGGGTTCCCCCCTTAGTCACCTCTTACGAATCATGCAGTGAGTAACAACAGGTAAACCTTTCTAAATCCTGGCGTGCAGGGGAGATTCAGGTCGCACACTGACAATGGATTAATCAGTCATTGTATTTACCATAAATGCTGAACGTTTAGCAAAGGACATAAACATTCAGTTGATATTTTGAGTATGAAAAGATAGTGCAATTGGTAGTTTAACGTTTATTTGTTTGAGTGATAAATACTGAAAATGACTGGAATAAAACCAAAATATACCCGGAGAAGATAAAGTAGTTGGTTCATTATCTGCAAACTTTATTGTTACAATGAAGATACCTGACATTTTGCGACCACTAGCCCTCCACCACTGGGTCGCGGGTTCGAGACTCACGTGGAGCAGTCGCCAGGTACTGGCACTAAGTCGGTGGTTTTCCTCCGGGAACTCCGGATTTCCTCCACCATCAAAACCTGACACGTCCTTGAATGACCATAGCTGTTAAAAGGACGTAAACGATAAACAAACAAAAAAATGTTGAGTATCAGAAGTATATCTTTTCTTCTGTATGAAATGATGTTAACTTGTCCAATATGTTAATGAATTTGAAGCCGCAGATTTGAAAGTGACAATGTTGTGAATGAATTGGGGCACATTTGTATGGTTATGTCGTTTCTCTTATATGTGTATACGTCGGTGTCTTCACACAATACATGCCGCTTGATTGTTTTAAGATTTTGATAGCCATACCCGCCACATTATGTTAAGGGTTTGTTAGCCATACCTGCAAGATTGCTTCACGGTTTTGTTAGCTATGTCTGCCAGATTGTGTCAAGGATTCCATAGCCATGCCCACTAGATTGTCTTAAGTTTTGCTTTAGTTTTGTGTATTACGCCTTATTAAGAGCTTACGTCATTTATGGACGTGTCTCCATGTATGTAATGTATGTGTGCTTGTGTGTATATGTGCTGGATACAAGATTTCTTAAGCCATATCAGCTATATTGTTTCAAGGTTGTTAAAGCCATACCCGCGCCAGATTGGTTCAATGTTTTGGATTTGGTTTGGTACTTATTGTTTAACGTCCTTTAAGGAGCTAAGGTTATTAAGGACATGCCACAATGTGTGTAATGTATTCATGCTAGTGCGTATGTATGATGGAGGCAAGGTTTGTGTAGCCATATCCGCTTGATTGTTTTAAGGTTTTGTTAGCCATGCCAATCAGATTGATTCAAGGTTTTGTTAGCGATATCCGTTAAATTTCTTCAATTGTTTTTTGGGGTTTTGAGATTATATTTCGTTTACGTCATTCTAATAGCTGAGGTCATTTCAGGACATGCATCCATGTGTGTAATGTATGCTAATTTGTGTGTATGTGTGATGAAGACAAGGTTTTATTAGCCATAACCGTTCCAGATTGTTTCAATATGTTGTTAGCCATATTCCACTAGTTTTGTAAGTTATCCCGGCAAGACTGTTGCAAGGTCTTGTTAGCCACTTTCGCCAGATTGTTTGTCTTAGTTCTAGGTAAAGTCATTTATGGACGTGCATAACCGCCAGGTGATGTCAAGGTATTGTTGACCATGTGTCAAGGTTGTGTTGGCTTCTGACCATGCAAGATGGTTTCAACGTTTTGTTAGCATGTCAATCTGTTTGAAAGGTTTATCTTTGGTTTGACTTTATTTGTTTCACAGTCTAATATGAGCTGAGGTCATTAAAGGACGTGCCTCCATGTGTGTAATGTATGCAGGCCTGCGTGTTTATGAGCTGGATACAAGGTTTCGTTAGCCATACCAGCTATATTGTTTCAACGTTTTGCTAGCCATACCCGACAGAATATTTCTATGTTTTAATTTTAGTTTGGTTGTATTTTGTTTAATATCCTATCTAGAGCTGAGGTAATTGCACATTGTAAGGACGTGCCTCCATGTGTGTTATGTATGAGTGTATGTTTGACGGAAACAAGGTTTCGTTCAACGTTCCTGTAAGACCGATTCAAGGTTATGAGCCACACCCGCTTGATTGTTTCAAGGTTGTGTAAGCGATACCCGCCAGATTGTTTCAAGGTTTTGTAAGCTATTCCCGCCAGATTGTTACAATGTTTTGTGAGTTATACCCTCCAGATTGTTGCAAGGTTGTGTAAGCGATGCCCGCCAGATTGTTACAAGTTTTTGTGAGTTACCCCCGCCAGATTGTTACAATGTTTTGTGAGTTATACCCGCCCGATTGTTACAAGGTTTTGAGAGTTATACCCGCCAGATTGTTGCAAGGTTGTGTAAGCGATTCCCGCCAGATTGTTTCAAGTTTTTGTGAGTTATACCCCCTAGATTGTTACAAGGTTGTGTAAGCGATACCCGTCAGAATGTTACAAGCTTATGTGAGTTATACCCGCTCTATTGTTTCAAGGTTTTGTTAGCCATATCAACCAACCATATTGTTACAGGGTTATAAGAATGAAGCAGCCATATTGTTTAAGGGTTTTGTTAGTTATACCCGCTCTACTGTTTCAAGGTATTGCTAGCCATATCCACCAACCAGATTGTTTCAGGGTTTAGTAAGCGATTACCGCCAGTTTGTGTCAGCCACATCAACCTGATTGTTTGATAGTTGTTTTAGTCAAACCCGACATTTTGTTTCAATGTATTGTTAGCCATACCCACCCGATTGATTCAGGGTCATAAGAACGATACAGCCAGATTGTTTAAGGGTTTGGTTAGTCATACCCACCAGATTAATTCAGGGTTATAAGAACGATACAGCCAGATTGTTTAAGGGTTTTGTTTGTCATACAGTTGTACCCACTAGATTAGTTCAGGAATTTGTTTGTCATACCCGCCACTTTTTGTATATAAATGAAGCTCACACAATCATTTTAGTCTCACTTACTGTTTCTTTTCGGTGAAACACTGTCATTTGACTCCCAGATTTCACGACAAAAATTAAACATGAGCATCTGTTTTTAGATTTGACAGAATAACGTATACACTTTGCTTTTTGCAGAATTATTGCTCTCCGAAGAAATGCAACGTGTTTTTTAGCAGAAAAAGAGTAACCTAATAAATATTCAGAACAACGAACAACAATCCATCTACAAGGCTTCAACTAACATAGGGAACAGATAGTCCACTATGATCCATCTACAAGGCTTCGGCTAACATAGGGAACAGATAGTTCACAATAACCCATCTACAAGGCTTCGGCTAACATAGGGAACAGATAGTCCACAATAACCCATTTACAAGGCTTCAACTAACATAGAGAACAGATAGTCCATTATTAAAGTCAAACACAAGGCTTCGGCTAACATAGGGAACAGATAGTTCACAATAACCACTCTACAAGGCTTCGGCTAACATAGAGACCAGATAGTCCACAATAATCCATCTACAAGGCTTCGGCTAACATAGGGAACAGATAGTTCACAAAAATCCATCTAAGAGGCTTCGGCTAACATAGGGAACAGATAGTCTACTATAACCCATCTACAGGGCTTTGGCTAACATAGGGAACAGATAGTCCACAATAATCCATCTACAAGGCTTCGGCTAATATAGGGAACAGATAGTTCACAATAACCCAGCTACAAGGCTTCGGCTAACATAGGGAACAGATAGTTCACAATAATCTATCTACAAGTCTTCGGCTAACAGAGGGAACAGATAGTTCACAATCATCCATCTACAAGGCCTCGGCTAATATAGGGAACAGATAGTCCACAATAACCCATCTACAAGGCTTCAGCTAACATAGAGAACAGATAGTCCATTATTAAAGTCAAACACAAGGCTTCGGCTAACATAGGGAACAGATAGTTCACAATAACCCATCTACAGGGCTTCGGCTAACATAGGGAACAGATAGTCCACTATAATCCATATACAAGGCTTCGGCTAAGAAAGGGAACAGATGGTCCACAATAACCCATCTACAAGGCTTCAGCTAACATAGAGAACAGATAGTCCATTATTAAAGTCAAACACAAGGCTTCGGCTAACATAGGGAACAGATAGTTCACAATAACCCATCTACAAGGCTTCGGCTAAGAAAGGGAACAGATAGTCCACAATAACCCATCTACAAGGCTTCGGCTAACAAAGGGAACAGATAGTCCACAATAATCTATCTACAAGGCTTCGGCTAACAGAGGGAACAGATAGTTCACAATAATCTATCTACAAGTCTTCGGCTAACAGAGGGAACAGATAGTTCACAATAATCTATCTACAAGTCTTCGGCTAACAGAGGGAACAGATAGTTCACAATCATCCATCTACAAGGCCTCGGCTAATATAGGGAACAGATAGTCCACAGTAACCCATCTACAAGGCTTCGGCTAACAAAGGGAACAGATAGTTCGCAATAATCTATCTACAAGGCTTCGGCTAACAGAGGGCACAGATAGTTCACAATAATCCATCTACAAGGCCTCGGCTAATACCCATATACAAGGCTTCGGCTAAGAAAGGGAACAGATGGTCCACAATAACCCATCTACAAGGCTTCAGCTAACATAGAGAACAGATAGTCCATTATTAAAGTCAAACACAAGGCTTCGGCTAACATAGGGAACAGATAGTTCACAATAACCCATCTACAAGGCTTCGGCTAACATAAGGAACAGATATCCTACTATAATCCATCTACAAGGCTTCGGGTTACATAGGGAACAGATAGTTCACAATAACCCATCTACAGGGCTTCGGCTAACATAGGGAACAGATAGTCCACTATAATCCATATACAAGGCTTCGGCTAAGAAAGGGAACAGATAGTCCACAATAACCCATCAACAAGGCTTCGGCTAATATAGGGAACGGATAGTTCACAATAACCCATCTACAAGGCTTCGGCTAAGAAAGGGAACAGATAGTCCACAATAACCCATCTACAAGGCTTCGGCTAACATAGGGAACAGATATCCTACTATAATCCATCTACAAGGCTTCGGCTTACATAGGGAACAGATAGTTCACAATAACCCATATACAAGGCTTCGGCTAAGAAAGGGAACAGATAGTCCACAATAACCCATCTACAAGGCTTCAGCTAACATAGAGAACAGATAGTCCACTATTGAAGTCAACCACAAGGCTTCGGCTAACATAGGGAACAGATAGTTCACAATAACCCATATACAAGGCTTCGGCTAAGAAAGGGAACAGATAGTCCACAATAACCCATCTACAAGGCTTCAGCTAACATAGAGAACAGATAGTCCACTATTGAAGTCAACCACAAGGCTTCGCCTAACATAGGGAACAGATAGTTCACAATAACCCATCTACAGGGCTTCCGCTTACATAGGGAACAGATAGTCCACTATAATCCATCTACAAGGCTTCGGCTAACATAGGGAACAGATAGTCCACAATATCCAATCTACAAGGCTTCGGCTAACATAGGGATCAGATAGTCCACTATAATCCATCTACGAGGCATCGGCTAACATAGGGAACAGATAGTCCACAATATCCCATCTACAGGGCTTCCGCTTACATAGGGAACAGATAGTCCACTATAATCCATCTACAAGGCTTCGGCTAACATAGGGAACAGATAGTCCACTATAATCCATCTACAAGGCTTCGGCTAACATAGGGAACAGATAGTCCACTATAATCCATCTACAAGGCTTCGGCTAACATAGGGAACAGATAGTCCACTATAATCCATCTACAAGGCTTCGGCTAACATAGGGAACAGATAGTCCACTATAATCCATCTACAAGGCTTCGGCTAACATAGGGAACAGATAGTCCACTATAATCCATCTACAAGGCTTCGGCTAACATAGGGAACAGATAGTCCACTATAATCCATCTACAAGGCTTCGGCTAACATAGGGAACAGATAGTCCACTATAATCCATCTACAAGGCTTCGGCTAACATAGGGAACAGATAGTCCACTATAATCCATCTACAAGGCTTCGGCTAACATAGGGAACAGATAGTCCACTATAATCCATCTACAAGGCTTCGGCTAACATAGGGAACAGATAGTTCACTATAATCCATCTACAAGGCTTCGGCTAACATAGGGAACAGATAGTCCACTATAATCCATCTACAAGGCTTCGGCTAACATAGGGAACAGATAGTCCACTATAATCCATCTACAAGGCTTCGGCTAACATAGGGAACAGATAGTCCACTATAATCCATCTACAAGGCTTCGGCTAACATAGGGAACAGATAGTCCACTATAATCCATCTACAAGGCTTCGGCTAACATAGGGAACAGATAGTCCACTATAATCCATCTACAAGGCTTCGGCTAACATAGGGAACAGATAGTCCACTATAATCCATCTACAAGGCTTCGGCTAACATAGGGAACAGATAGTCCACTATAATCCATCTACAAGGCTTCGGCTAACATAGGGAACAGATAGTCCACTATAATCCATCTACAAGGCTTCGGCTAACATAGGGAACAGATAGTCCACTATAATCCATCTACAAGGCTTCGGCTAACATAGGGAACAGATAGTCCACTATAATCCATCTACAAGGCTTCGGCTAACATAGGGAACAGATAGTCCACTATAATCCATCTACAAGGCTTCGGCTAACATAGGGAACAGATAGTCCACTATAATCCATCTACAAGGCTTCGGCTAACATAGGGAACAGATAGTCCACTATAATCCATCTACAAGGCTTCGGCTAACATAGGGAACAGATAGTCCACTATAATCCATCTACAAGGCTTCGGCTAACATAGGGAACAGATAGTCCACTATAATCCATCTACAAGGCTTCGGCTAACATAGGGAACAGATAGTCCACTATAATCCATCTACAAGGCTTCGGCTAACATAGGGAACAGATAGTCCACTATAATCCATCTACAAGGCTTCGGCTAACATAGGGAACAGATAGTCCACTATAATCCATCTACAAGGCTTCGGCTAACATAGGGAACAGATAGTCCACTATAATCCATCTACAAGGCTTCGGCTAACATAGGGAACAGATAGTCCACTATAATCCATCTACAAGGCTTCGGCTAACATAGGGAACAGATAGTCCACTATAATCCATCTACAAGGCTTCGGCTAACATAGGGAACAGATAGTCCACTATAATCCATCTACAAGGCTTCGGCTAACATAGGGAACAGATAGTCCACTATAATCCATCTACAAGGCTTCGGCTAACATAGGGAACAGATAGTCCACTATAATCCATCTACAAGGCTTCGGCTAACATAGGGAACAGATAGTCCACTATAATCCATCTACAAGGCTTCGGCTAACATAGGGAACAGATAGTCCACTATAATCCATCTACAAGGCTTCGGCTAACATAGGGAACAGATAGTCCACTATAATCCATCTACAAGGCTTCGGCTAACATAGGGAACAGATAGTCCACTATAATCCATCTACAAGGCTTCGGCTAACATAGGGAACAGATAGTCCACTATAATCCATCTACAAGGCTTCGGCTAACATAGGGAACAGATAGTCCACTATAATCCATCTACAAGGCTTCGGCTAACATAGGGAACAGATAGTCCACTATAATCCATCTACAAGGCTTCGGCTAACATAGGGAACAGATAGTCCACTATAATCCATCTACAAGGCTTCGGCTAACATAGGGAACAGATAGTCCACTATAATCCATCTACAAGGCTTCGGCTAACATAGGGAACAGATAGTCCACTATAATCCATCTACAAGGCTTCGGCTAACATAGGGAACAGATAGTCCACTATAATCCATCTACAAGGCTTCGGCTAACATAGGGAACAGATAGTCCACTATAATCCATCTACAAGGCTTCGGCTAACATAGGGAACAGATAGTCCACTATAATCCATCTACAAGGCTTCGGCTAACATAGGGAACAGATAGTCCACTATAATCCATCTACAAGGCTTCGGCTAACATAGGGAACAGATAGTCCACTATAATCCATCTACAAGGCTTCGGCTAACATAGGGAACAGATAGTCCACTATAATCCATCTACAAGGCTTCGGCTAACATAGGGAACAGATAGTCCACTATAATCCATCTACAAGGCTTCGGCTAACATAGGGAACAGATAGTCCACTATAATCCATCTACAGGGCTTCGGCTAACATAGGGAACAGATAGTCCACAATAATCCATCTACAAGGCTTCGGCTAACATAGGTAACAGATAGTCCACAATAACCCATCACAAGGCGAAGCTAACATAGGGAACAGATAGTTCACAATAACCCATCTACAGGGCTTCATCTAACATAGGGAACAGATAGTCCACAATAACCCATCTACAAGGCTTCGGCTAATATAGGGAACAGATAGTTAAAAATAACCCATCTACAAGGCTTCGGCTAACATAGGGAATAGATAGTCCACAATAATCCATCTAAAAAGCTTCGGCTCACATAGGGAACAGATAGTCCACAATAACCAATCTACAAGGCTTCGGCTATCATAGGGAACAGATAGTCCACTCTAATCCATCTACGAGGCTTCGGCTAACATAGGGAACAGATAGTTCACAATAACCCATATACAAGGCTTCGGCTAACAAAGGGAACAGATAGTCCACAATAACCCATCTACAAGGCTTCGGCTAACATAGTGAACAGATAGTCCACAATAATCCATCTAAAAAGCTTCGGCTCACATAGGGAACAGATAGTCCACAATAACCAATCTACAAGGCTTCGGCTATCATAGGGAACAGATAGTCCACTCTAATCCATCTACGAGGCTTCGGCTAACATAGGGAACAGATAGTTCACAATAACCCATATACAAGGCTTCGGCTAACAAAGGGAACAGATAGTCCACAATAACCCATCTACAGGGCTTCGGCTAACATAGGGAACAGATAGTCCACAATAACCCATCTACAGGGCTTCATCTAACATAGGGAACAGATAGTCCACAATAACCCATCAACAAGACTTCGGCTAATATAGGGAACAGATAGTTCACAATAACCAATCTACATGGCTTCGGCTAACATAGGGAACAGATAGTCCACAATAACCCATCTACAAGGCTTCGGCTAACAGAGGAACCGATAGTCCACAATAATCCATCTACAAGGCTTCGGCTACCATAGGGAACAAATAGTCCACTCTAATCCATCTACAAGGCTTCGGCTAACATAGGGAACATATAGTCCACTATAATCCATCTACAAGACTTCGGCTAATATAGGGAACAGATAGTTCACAATAACCGATCTACAAGGCTTCGGCTAACATAGAGAACAGATAGTCCACTCCAATCCATCTACAGGGCTTAGGCTAACATAGGGAACAGATAGTCCACTATAATCCATCTACAGGGCTTCGGCTTACATAGGGAACAGATATCCTACTATAAGCCATCTACAAGGCTTCGGCTAACATAGGGAACATTTAGTCCACTATAATCCATCTACAAGGCTTCGGCTAACATAGGGAACATATAGTCCACTATAATCCATCTACACGACTTCGGCTAATATAGGGAACAGATAGTTCAAAATAACCCATCTACAAGGCTTCGGCTAACATAGGGAACATATAGTCCACTATAATCCATCTACAAAGCTTCGGCTAATATAGGGAACAGATAGTTCACAATAACCCATCGACAAGGCTTCGGCTAACATAGAGAACAGATAGTCCACTCCAATCCATCTACAGGGCTTAGGCTAACATAGGGAACAGATAGTCCACTATAATCCATCTACGAGGCATCGGCTAACATAGGGAACAGATAGTTCACAATAACCCATATACAAGGCTTCGGCTAACAAAGGGAACAGATAGTCCACAATAATCCATCTACAAGGCTTCGGCTCATATAAGGAACAGATAGTTCACAATAATCTATCTACAAGGCTTCGGCTAACAGAGGGAACAGATAGTTCACAATAATACATCTACAAGGCCTCGGCTAATATAGGGAACAGATAGTCCACAATAACCCATCAACAAGGCTTCGGCTAATATAGGGAACAGATAGTTCAAAATAACCTATCTACAAGGCTTCGGCTAACATAGGGAACAGATAGTTCACAATAACCCATATACAAGGCTTCGGCTAACAAAGGGAACAGATAGTCCACAATAATCCATCTACAAAGCTTCGGCTAACATAGGGAACAGATAGTCCACAATAATCCATCTACAAAGCTTCGGCTAACATAGGGAACAGATAGTCCACAATAATCCATCTACAAAGCTTCGGCTAACATAGGGAACAGATAGTCCACAATAATCCATCTAAAAAGCTTCGGCTAACATAGGGAACAGATAGTCCACAATAATCCATCTACAAGGCTTCGGCTAACACAGGGAACATATAGTCCACTATAATCCATCTACAAGGCTTCGGCTAACATAGGGAATAGATAGTCCACAATAATCCATCTAAAAAGCTTAGGCTAACATAGGGAACAGATAGTCCACAATAATCCATCTACAAGGCTTCTGCTAACATAGGGAACAGATAGTCCACTATAAGCCATCTACAAGGCCTCGGCTAACATAGGGAACAGATAGTCCACTATAATCCATCTACAAGTCTTCGGCTAACATAGGGAACAGATAGTCCATTATTAAAGTCAACCACTTTGTGGCATAAAATAATCACAAGAAATAAATAAAACAAACACACGTGTTTGTAAGTTAAATATCGTGCGTTATTAGGGAGCTTGATGATATTTTAACTAACATTGAGTTACCGACTACATGCTATTATATATGTAATGAATACAACTGGTGAACCAGGTAAATGTTCCGATTATCATATACTCTGACTGTATCTCTTTTGAGCAGTAATTATTAATTTTAGCTCAATATTTTGGGTTGTCGGCAGGCGCGGTTGATATCGAACTTGCCTTTCAACACGATAGCCTTTTTTTAGAGTTTACGATGTGAATAGATATCAGGTCACCCGTCCGATCAGGTCGATTTCCACTGGTGTTCCGGTTTCATCCCACATGCCATCCCACATTAAAAACCCCTGCGCCTTTCAACCGAGCCAACAGTAGCGAGTATTATAAGTTACAAAATATTTGTGGTAAAACAAAGTTTATGTATCGTTTGCAAAATTTAACTGCAACAGATGAACATATTTCTACATGTTTTGTATTTAACATTTTGTGATCATTTTTATCCGGATCAAACTCAAAAATGTTTTCTTAAACCTCTTAGTCTGTTAACATAATCTCAGTAAGTACTCGTCGGGTTTGCTCTAAATTATGTTGTAGAATCGCAATAATCATTAAGAAAGGAAAAATTGAAACAAGCCAATTTGTTGAGACGAAATCCCCTACTTTGTGGGCAATGATACAGCTATGGTCAATGACTGAGAGTCGATGAAGACGTGCTTAGTGAAGGACTTCTCAATATGTTGTGCATTGAAGAATATGGATTTCATTGAGAATGTAGTTGAATTTGACCACTTTCCTTATATAGTAATCAGTAATCGGCAAATGGTTAACCGTTTTTGCCTATATGTTATGCACGAAAAGCAAATCTTTATCCATTATCATATAATGTCAGGTTTAAGGTTTTTAATGTCTGTTCTGTGGTAAAGTCATATATTTCTCTAGAACGAATGAGAATCTCTGTAGGCATGTTGCTTATAACAATAATTGTTTTGTGATAATTTCGAGGATATATCACCACTAATGAAAATATAAAATTGGTATTAAAATATAGTGAAGCATTTGTTAATTTACTTTGACCATGGTTATTAAATTGTTCTATTTTGTGAGTATGCTTATATTAATATAATCGTTTCCGATTATCAAGCCAATAATTGTACCCAACCTATGTAACACGTGGTGTATAATCCAAATCTATGACGAAAGAAGGTGAAAGACGTGTTTAAATTTCACAATTAGTTTTTCACTAAATCCTGACTGTTTTGTCACTTGGTGATTTGACAACTAAATGATAACTAAATTAAAGAAGAATTTTCCATTAAGAATTTAATGCAACCCTTTAAGATGTTTCTGTCCTTGATAAATATTTGAAAGTTCCACAAAATGCAGATCAATGTCAGGATTGGAAGAGGAATACCAGGATTTTTCTAATTTGTTAAGTGAGAAAAATTGGTATTCGTTTAATTTCTTTTATGGGGTTTGAGAGCCTCGCCAAATCTAATGTGTACAAAGAAAGGATTCGTAAGGACATAGCGCTGAAATCCAGAAAAGAGTATACATAAATTAGGGTGCCTACGTTCTCCTAACAGCTATGGTCATGTGAAGACTAAGGATACACAACCGAAAGAGTAGGTAAAAGAGACAGAAACGTTAGATCCCCAGTGCTGCAATGAGGGCTAGGAAATCACTCTGAATTGCTTCAATGTTGTTCACGTAGAAGACATCGAGGTAGCTCAAAATAAGTCACTTCCTAACGACATGCAGCAAGAAACAGAAGGTCTATAACCATGAACCTTTACAGGAAGTGAAGAGTAAAGAAAATATTTAAAATGGTGCAATATGCAAACTGGCAATATCAGTCCCTGCGAGGTGTATTTATTTGAACATAGCAGCTACTTTATATTTTAAACGTTGCGCAGAAAACTATAGTGCTTACATACAAAAAAAATCTTTGTTCTCATTTTCGTTTATGTGAATAAATAATTTAATCAAATATTCAAATAATATCTAACAACACATTTACGTAGCTACATACCAGTCTTGGATATATTTTGCACCCCCCCTCCCCCCTTTACCCCCTCCCCATCCGGGATGCATATTGATCCAGACGCGTGAAGTAAAAATCATCAACAGGACATTCATTTTAATACACAACTGACTTTAAATAAGTTATATAACTAAAATAAATTTTGTTCAATAATGATGTGACGTCCCATGATAAAGCGTGTTGTAACATTCTTTCTTTAACTTTGACATGAAACGATCACTATTGAAAGAGTACGTCTCCTCTTCTGAACATAAACTGCGTCGTAGACTGTTTGTTTGTTCTCGGTTATTGACATAGGCTCATTGCCTTAGAAATCATGACATCCCAGTGGAAGGGATAACAAAGCAGCTCATTTTAAGTCCATAGCCAGCAAATTTCATATGCCTCGTCGGTCAATTTCCCAATAACAAATATCATCTAACCAATCAGATTTGAGCCAAATGGCGAAGGGAGGCCCGCAAACTAAATAAGAAATATCGAATGCATTAAGCAAACAGACTGCTCAATAGGATTGCTTACGTAAAAAGCCGGTATAAAACCAGAGGATAGCCATTACCGTGACAGCGACAGACGCTCCTTGACGAGAGAGGGAAAGAGATATTTGTATATTTTTTACGTTAGGTTTCGGATCCCAACACGACCTGTAATAGAAAGAGGTGGCTAAGGAAGCACGTTTTTATATCTTACCAGCCCTATTCGGGACCATGGCAAAGAACTTCCATTTCTTCCCCGGGTTTGTGACATGGATACTCTTTCTAGGAACAACGGGCCTATGGAATGCCGCGCAGGGTTACACCTACGGCGAGTAAGTGGCGCCCTTTATATATAATCCTATGTCATAGTGTGAGACAGAGTATCTATAAAGGAAGGACTTTTTACATGTTCATGCTATTTGAAATAAGTTATACCCAGCTATAATTAATATAAATTTAATATTTATTTGATTTAAATGTTATCAGACTGGAGCCAGATTTTAATTTCTAAAAAAATAGCACCGTATTTACATACCACTTGTATTTATAAATATAATGCCGCTCTTTGAATGGTCGGTTTGCGGTACAATACCAGTGTAATGTTTTACATGAGTAAAACACCGCTTTTATTTTCAAGATGATGCAATATCTTGTCGGTAAAATACAGATAAACACCTAAAATTCAAGTCACTCTCTAGTTCCGAGCTATCGGATTCAGTCTCTAATTGGTTCTACTGCTAAGTCGATTATCAAAATTATAATTTACGAAGCATTATTTTCTTCCGAATTCAATAATTCTATTATGATTTTGGGAATTGATTAATTTCACGTACCTCATCCCCTGTCTACAGAAAGAATTACTAGACAAGATACATTGTTCAACGACTAACGAAGCTTGATAATTACCTCATGCAAAACATTAATAACTTTGTTTATGGTTGCCCACAAATGGACAATGAAATAGGACTTAGCAAACTAGATTGAATGTTTTAACCGATTTTAACCGATTAATTCAACACATTTTTTTCTCATAACGACATATACAAAACATTGGTTATTATGCGCCATTTAAATATTTTACCATACAATTTTAAGAATTAATAGCCTCTCGAGGCGGAACTGATTTAGTAATATAAACAGTTATGCAGAAGTGGATCGTGTTTGTTTTATAAATTTACCATCTCATGCCTAATTAGTTTTATCTGTTGTATTTTTCTTCTACTACTGAAAAGAAAAGTCTCCACATTAGATTCATGCATGTTAATCGTGCTAAATAAGTGTTTAAGAGGCACATCTGTACACCGGCTATTAGTACATAGTTACACGGGCATTGTTACTCCACGTCTAAACGCGGATCGTACCATTGATCTCGTGCGTTAGTCATATTTATCGGCAGGCAAGTTGGCTACGTTTCATACGGAGTGGAAGTTTATGTTAGATGTAAGCGTGTTGACAGCAGCTGGTGGTCCAGCTTTGAGTGAGATAAAATGTACACACACATTATTAGCTTTGTATTTAGGTCAGTAGGTAAGACATTGTTCTCAAACACTTCATTTTGATAAATCGGTTATTGCATTGTGTAATATTTGATAAAGTAAGTTTGTTGACGAAATTCACTTAAAATAGGAGTAAACTTGCTATGCTGTGCGATTTGCGTTCGTTTATTATAATTATACTGTCGCAAATTAGGTTAAACTAATCGTTTCCATGTGAGAAATAAATTTCCTGTTTGCTTAACAACCGCTTTCTGGTAGACAATTCCTGATCGCTTATTTTATCGGTTACTTAAACTTTGTTTAGCCAGGTTGTGTCATGTCACCGGGTCCTTTCTCCCGTTTGCTTTAGTGAATTTAAAGGTCGTTTCCATGATGCCTTGAAGCATCATGGTTTTTGATTAAATACGTCATAAGTTTAAATATAATATAATGGAGTAACATACACTTAAATGTGAGGAATGTACGGTATAGGATATTATTGCTTTAGGTAATTGACTGCACGAGACCGACGTTATGTGAATAAATAATATTCCGTTATATTTGCAGCGCAGTATTATTTCGTAACTACCGAAAATAATAAGCGCATAATCATTGCTGCTCGATCGATGCTGTGAAAAAGGGGCATTGCACCCATTTTCATTGTATGACCTTTTCGCACACACATTTATTCTTTTATTTTGGAATGGGGAGTCCTTCGTTGAAGACAATTAAATAAACTCCTATTTAATATATATGTAAATGACATAACAGTTACGTGTCGATTAATCATTTAATATCTCCACTGTACATAATTACAAAGATAAATACTCAATACTGTTTTTGGACGTTAAATACATAATTCTCTGATTATGATAAAAGTGTGATGTTATATCAATCATACAGAACAGTGTTGTCTATTCACCGCATGCAAAGCTGTCAATTCGCTGTTCAACTGCAGAAAATATGACATAAAACGTCGTTTAAGTAAACACTTCATTTCAGAAATTGTTTGTCATTTAACATGAAATATATGTGAATGTTGGTTTTTATTTAACGGAAAACGATTAATATAATATTGGTTTTCATTAATTGTACTTATCTGAAAGTGCGCATATATATAAATATTCGCAGTTAAGACATAAAAAACATACATAAAATGTTAGATAACATTATAAACATGGGACAAAATAAAAATAAAACATTAATCGAATCATGTCTGAATTTATCAAAATGTTATTTTCAAGACATATCTATTTAGTGAAAATGTTATTTGACCATGCCGACATTTTACTGCTTCACTCGACGAATTCCGCAACCGTGTTGCGTTTGTTTGTACAATGTGTTCGAGACGGACAATTAAGAAGGTGCTACCCAAATCCAACATCCGTAATATAGTGAATGAAGCAAAACGTTCAGCGTTCCAGTTGCTATGTTGACTATTGTTTGGAGTTTATTATCCTATCTTTTATTTCCATTGCAAATGTCTGATCTATTTCTAGACTTTGAAATTTTAGAAAACATCTTATATGTCAACTGTTTTCTCAGATGTAAACTTCATTCGTTCCCCTCAAATGGTTGTAGGCGCGTGATGAACCGCTGATGCAAGTAGAAGTAATATGAAACAATGTCACTATACTAGGAGGAACAGGTACATTTAAACCTAGACTGAAATTTCATTTTATTATATCGTTTTATGTATAAACGTTTTCAAATTTTTGATTTTTCTAATAGATATTAAGAACATGGACTTCATACATTTACGATAAGAAGTTAGACAGAATGCCAAGTTTTGTGTATAAAACCGAATTCACTCTAGATTGGCAATGTCAACACCATATTAAAGCTGACATGTCTATTTTAATACCGATCTTAGACTTTACTCAATCAAATAAACCATATTATCAGACTTGATGTCAATGATATCCCCGATAACCGATACACTTAGCAATGCCTTAAGCTATGCTGACGGATGTCGATCAGATTTGAGCCATAAAATAAAACATATTGGAATAATCAGCTATCAGTCTATATTGTTTGATACTGACAGGTAGTAATTTTTATCTTACTCTGCTCACATACACACATGGGAGGGAACAATTAGGTGTTGAATTAAACGTAACGTAAAGTAACAAATACAACATCAAAGCTAGTACAACGGCGTATGTGTGTCATACCATGGGTTTTCTATACTATATAAGCTGTACTGCGGAGACAGGTAACAAAAAAACCGAGAATTAGTTTTCAAATATCTTGTAGAGGAAAATATCCCTTTGTCAGTTCACAATCTAAATCTATTAAGTAGATCGATAAATTCAGACACACCCGGTTAGTTTCGTTCCGAACAGCTGCTGCGCTACAGTACAAACTGATTTAAATATGATCGATTAAGTAAACTTTAAGTCACATGGTAGTAATACGGCATTCTAGTAGTTAAGGATCATCGCACCACTGCGAAAAATGTAACTCAGTGATGGAAACTGTTTTGATTAAATAATTTCTGAAAAGAAACCATACCTTACGGGACTTCTATGAAGAAATATAAAGGTGAAACAAACAACATATACGCAACAATAGTGCTTTGAGAGTAACAATTCAGTCGGGCTAGACTAGGATTCGAACCCTGGACTTCAGTCTGATGTATTATTGAGCTACTTGGTCATCGGATGTGTCATGCCCCAATTGTTTTACCGTCATATCAAAATGGAAGTTGAGGGGAGGTAACTGTATATAGGGAAAAACCACATTGCACTGAGAAAGCGATCCATTACACAGATGTTAATAGATTATTGTCGTCGCATCAATGTAGTACACTGTACTTACATCAATGTAGTACACTGTACTTACATCAATGTAGTACACTGTACTTACATCAATGTAGTACACTGTACTTACATCAATGTAGTACACTGTACTTACATCAATGTAGTACACTGTACTTACATCAATGTAGTACACTGTACTTACATCAATGTAGTACACTGTACTTACATCAATGTAGTACACTGTACTTACATCAATGTAGTACACTGTACTTACATCAATGTAGTACACTGTACTTACATCAATGTAGTACACTGTACTTACATCAATGTAGTACACTGTACTTACATCAATGTAGTACACTGTACCTACATCAATGTAGTACACTGTACTTACATCAATGTAGTACACTGTACTTACATCAATGTAGTACACTGTACTTACATCATTTTAGAACTTAAGAAAACTGTGAGTATATTAAACACAATCGAGTTTTTACGCCCTTGCAACAGCCAGGTTTAAATAAGGACGACATAATGAAGGTCTGGTAAATATCATTTTAATGTTTAGATACAACGAAGAAAAAAAACCCGATTCTGCAAAGGCCCCACTTTAGAAATATATAACACGGAATATAGTTTTAAGACCTTTGCGTTTCAAAATAGTTTTTTGATTATTGAAATACCAAAGTGGAATAGAAAGCTCCCTGGCGACGTTGGACACTCGCGACCTATGATGAGTGATGAACTACGAAGGCCTGCAATAGTTGTCGGGTCATTAGCCATGCAATTGGTGCAGCGGATATTCTATATATATATATATTTCTGTATATAAAAGTCATGTTTTATAACCTCGTATTACGTCACAAATTAGAGGATGAACACTCTGATTCACAAGCAGCATTGTTTCATTTGCAGTGAAAACGTCTGTATGATCGACGTGACAAGAACAAATCAAACAGAAGCTCCATGCAAAGACTATCTGGACCTAGTGCTCACAGATAACCCATTCACGCTGATGATGAAAGAAAGCTTCCCAACCAAAGAGGAGTATGACGATCGAGTTAATATATTAATGGGTAAGTGTTGTAAATTCGACTTTATCGCTGGGGTGTTAGTTCCTATTGATGTGGTCTTTTGAGAACTTTGACTGAAATACAAAGAAATCATGGTCTTACTGAATTCTGCAAAATATATATAATTTACTTCAAGATATCTCTTTTGAACTTATTCAGACATCTCTACTAATTCATGAGATACCTTATAGAGAATTAAGATTCTCATATAATACAAATTACATTATAAGTCCCCGTTATATTTAGATAAGTTTTATTCATAAGAATAAAGATTTTATTCATTTAAAACTATTTTTCATACATTTAGATGTATCTGCATTTCGTTAAATGCAAATGATTGAAAGATATTTGAATTAAAATGAGTATAATCTCTATATCTTTGATAAACATCTTAAGCCAAAAATATTGCGTATACATTTGTGTCGTCTAGATCTCTATATAAAGTCAAGTTGACATGTAATTGTGAAAAATGAGTATACTATGCGATGGTAAAAAAATAGCGGAGATATACACGGCTTGTAGTGTTATTTTTTTTTACATTTTCACTGCAGTGCCTTGTTGTCGATCGTAACGTCATTATAACCAGGCGTCAGATTTTACGCTAATAATTCTCGCGCTTTTTTGACGTAATAGTATCTGCGTCGTTTTACTTAAAAAGGTGCAATACTATATATATTTCATCCATATGACAGAATTTGCCGACATATTCACCAGGGACCACGGTTGCCAAGTGGTTAAGGCGTCTGACTTACTGCTACCACTAGTCCTCACTGGATCGCGGGTTCGAGGCCTACGTGGGGCAGTCGTCAGATACTGACCGTAGGTCGGTGGTTGTTTTCCGGGAACTCCGGCTTTCCTCCACCACAAAAAACTTGGCACGCCTTAACTAACAATAGCTGTTGATAGATCGATCATTTATAATACTCGTAAAATATGTATAGAAGTCAACAGGGAACCAGTAAATACCCTTGCGCATAAATAAGTGGTGGCCACACGTGTTATCCTGTTCAAATGATAGGTCAGTTGCTATCCTTTATAACGTAAGAACAGCTCAGGTTGAATTTGATCGAAGGTTATTTCAAAACCTCCTTTTCTTTAAACATTGTAAAGTATAGAAGGATTACCAGACTCCTTGAAACAAAAAGTTATTTGTATATATTAATGAAACAATTCTATGTATTTTTTAAATAAGTGATATTTATTTGATATCGGAGGAGTATGTTTTAAGAACATGAAGTTCGTAATTGTTTAACTGCATGTCTAAGTATAAGTTGTGTAGATGTGAATGCAGAGTACTTCTTTATGGAAGTTTGAATGAGAGTTTCAATATACTGTAAAGTGTTTATTTTAGCGGACTCAAATGTTAGCGCTTCACCATTTTTTTTTTACTGATAAACGCATTGATGAATTGGCACGTTCACAATATATGAAATGGAAATCTATGATCGTAAATCAACGCAGTCATGAATTTCAAAAATATTCTTCTTCTAGTTGTAGTTAGTCTCTAACTGTTACTTAATCATTTTCATAATCATGAAAGGGAATTTCTGACATACAAAAAAGACATCTGATATTACGATAGCATGACAGTCTTGCATGCTGTTAAACAAAACGTTCTTCCACGTCTATACAATAATAACACTTTCACATTATTTATCAATACAAAAAAATATATATCATTTTCGTTGCAAGTCAGACATTTTACGCAGGTAAAATGGAAAAGATGCTTAAAATATGGTATCATTATTTGTTCTTTCAACTTAACCTTACCGACGCGTATCAACATAATCAAGTGAACTATTATTAAGACATGCAACTTTGAATATTTTGTTAAATGTTACACGAAAAACATTTAAACGCACGTTTTCAGTGATGAACATGTTGTTATTATTATATGTTATTGCAAGAGAGGAACTGAGGTTATCGATAGCATATATTGGATATTAAGCAATAACCTGCGTTCAGTTGACAGGTTAAGGTTGAAGTTGCCTTTATTCGCACATAATAAACAGTTCGATATTAAGATTTAATCTATATTTTTTTTTTTTAATATTTAAATATTAATAAAAAATCTTATTATCTGATCAAAAGCCAGCTCTTAGTTCAAACTATTAAAACAATGTGTTTATCCGGTATATTTGTTTAACATTGTTTGACCAGTCATCTTCCAGACGGGGTCAGTGGTATATAATGTTAATGTTAAGACGTCATAGCAACCGAGTGCGAGTTGGTGAAGTAATCTGTAAAATTATATGAAGACATTTCGTCTCTATAGTTCTTTTACCATACAATACAGTCGGTCAAAGGAACAGGGTAAATGTTAACTCAGTTTCACTTTAACAATGTGTTACATGTTTTGGGTTGTCTTATCATCCATCACCTGACAGCATTATTAAAGAGCTTTTAAGACGAATTGTCTCTCTACAATTTTGATGGCACCGTCTCCGCGCACCTCGTAATTGGTTTTGAAATAAGCTAGGTTAAACAAGGTTAAACATGCATCGGCAGTGTAACAGTAATATTGGTAAGGTTTTAAGTAGAGTATACGAGTAACGAGAGCGGAACTGTATATACCGTTTCCTTCAGCCAGATGTCAAAAGATTTCCCCAAATTGAATGTCGCCTTTTGTAATGACAGTAGTGAACGTGAGGAATTTTCAAAAATATTATGAAAAAAAATCCATTGACTTTGATTTTTAAGTGCTTTGTATTGGATCCATTTTCCTTCAGGACTAGCCGTATTCGCTCTGAAAAGTTGTGATATAAAGGTCTAATGTACGTTCTGGTGAACAATTATCAAATGTCAAACACTGCAGCAGTTACCTCTTCTCATGATTTAATCTCTACTCTCCTCCTTTTGAGACGGGTTTTGATGACTAATAAAATATTTTCAATTGTGTTGAAATCGGGACTATGAGCTAGCCACGATATTTTAGGGACATTATTTCTGTGCTCCCAATCCATATTATACTGACGGTGGGGTTGGCATGGTAATCATGGAAAATCCAACGTGTATTTGGAAAAGTTTAGCGATTGCAGGCCATACGTTTTCTTCCAAAATGTTTACGTATTTCTCTGAATTGATGTTTCCAACTACTGATCCTACTGTGTCCACTCTAGCATAGCATATACATCCCCATATTGCTGACGACTTACACTGGGGGTCAGGATTTGAATGCTTTCCAAGAGAACTTGGGAGTGATTGCTTGCTGTTTTCCCCCAAAATTCTATTTTTTTATCTGTCCCTAAAACAGCTTTTGTTTCATCGGGAAAATATATTGTTTCTTCAGTTCCCATTTACTGTCCATGCTAGACGAGAACCGTACCAAGATCGCCTTTGTACTCGGATCACTACTTACATTACACTACTTTCCCTGACAACTGTGCGTTTATCACCATACAGCATTAAACTGTTTCACAGTACTCTAAGATAATTTGACTGGTGTTTCATTGCGGAATTAATTTTTACTTCATTCATCTTATTCATTTACGATCATTCCGTGATATTTAAAATTTGAGTTTGCTTCTCCGGCGGCTGTTTTCTTTCGATTCGAGTTCGTTGTAGCGTTTCGAAAAAATTGAAATTGTAGATCGACCCCTACAAAGAATTTCTGCTATTGAATGGGCACTTTAAATACATGTCCATATTGAATACTTGATCTTATAGTCGTAATTTTAATATATGGAATAACTCGTGTCCGTTTTGCAGACGACAATATAAAATGTACGGGTCAAAGTGCTTCATTTGTTGTACATAAAAAACGCAATGGCAAAACTGTTACCCTGAACATTTTGGCTGTATGTCGAGATTGCATAAATGGGAATTTCTGTTGTATCCAAAACCTAGCAAAAACATATTTGAAGCAATGCCCATTTTCGAAAAGTCTTTTGACCTTTGCCTATAGATTAATATTGAAAGTAAACACATATGTGTACACTTCTGCATACCTCTTTATACATGCCATACACACATAGAATCATGATTGGCATTTCTTTTCTCTTTCACAGACAAAGATCCAAAGTATACCAACAAAATGTGTATATTTTCAAGGTAAGTGGTATCATTATATGACACATTTTAGTGAATAATATAACAATGTTAGTACGTGACTCAATATCATGCACAGACTGCCATACCGTGTATGTAGATTATATGGAAAATGATATGGCTATCAGAATGCAATGTTTAAACGCGGTGACACATTCGTTTATATACATTTTATTGAAATGGGACGACATTGAATTTAAGAGGATTATGGCCGATCAGTTGTATCAAACTTTGACTGTAGTGATGTTTTAAACGAAGCAACACCATCAAATGATATAACATTATATCGATATATGTATCGATAATAAAAATTGCAAAAACGAGAGATTCATATGATTGCAGAGTTATAGAATATATTGATATTTAAACTGGAAAAAAAGAAAAGATATCCCTGCAAGGTACAATTATGTATTCACGTAAAAGATGAAAAAGGTATTCAATAGGCCGGATATACATTATATTATTCGTCATTTATACATCGCAACAGTACAATGTACATACAGATTGTGTGTAAAGTGACCGAAATGATTTTGTGCGCCAGGCGATTCTGTGGCAGTGCGTAGCAGCTCTCGTGGTAGTCTTCGCCTACACTTGCCATTGCAGGCATATTTCGTAGCGGTTTATGCATAAGTCTTGTAACCTTCTTCCAACAATCGGCGTCAAAAGTAAACAATATTTAAAGTTATACTTCGAACCTTTGTCCAAAATCATAGCTATTTGTAGTTATAGCCCGAGGCATTGTTATCGTGAGTGCGCGCTCAGTTGTGTTGTTTACATATTTGCGCCGCTTTGGAAACATTCAGATATTTAGTATTTGTTTAGTAGCAGAGTGTAAGATGCGCATAGCACTAACCATCAATGCCGCGAACTGTGATACACTTTAAGAAATAAATAGGTCTAGCAGGGCAAATGCCATCTTTCAGAAACGTTGCGAGGGTGATTGGACCTTATCCTCGGTAAAATTGAATAGAAGCCCGAGCGTATATAGTACTACGCGGGACTCTTTCGGAGATAAGGGATTAGTGGTACCTGCGCCCATGGCTTTGGGTAGCCAGGTTGGGGCATATATTAAGTACTGCTGTATATAATGATGTAAATCACTATTGCTTGTGTCTGTACAGTTTATTTGTACCATAACCTTTATTAAAATATATTTCCGTAGCACACACCAATAGTTTGTAATTTGTTAATATGCATAGTGCTGTGAGTGTCTACGTGATATATCTCTCGAAATCTTATACCTGCTGCTATTATTTTAATTAACACGGCATATATTTTTTTACCAGATACGACCGAATAACTCTTTATTAATTTTCTACAGAGAAAAAGAGGGTTTCGTTTGCTGACTACCTAGTTACGATTTTTCTATATCACGTCATGTCGTAATATAAACGCATGTGCTATGGGCGATAACTCCTACAGACTGCGAGTGTCGTCTTCAAACAACATACACAAACATACCAAGTCTGCCAACCACTGTAGGGTTTTCAAAAAATCGATTGATCGTCCTCGCAACAGCTGGGTGTTTTGAAAACTGATGCCTAGGAAAGATAATGACACAATTGCAAAACAATTTGGGTCTCTTCAATGCCCCATTATCAGAAGACAGAAGGAAACCCACAATTCTGCAGGGGACCCTCATTTGTCCCCACTTACAATTTGCAGTAAAATACATCAGGACTATTACATTGTAGTTGGTTTGCAAAATAAATATTCTTTATTCAAGGGGTGATAAGGTATTTTGCAACAGTCTTTAACACATTCTAACATCGACTTTTACAATTTTTGTCATTTTACCAATTTGATGCACTAATCGATCATTTTTTTTTTTTTTTTTTATACCCATGCAATTTGTTCCCATTAGTGAATAGGTGTAACTATTGAACCATGCAGAGGCATTGATGTTTGCTCAAAAACGTCCTCAGACGTTTAATCCTAGGAGATCCCGTACTTATATTAGTGTTTAGGTTGTAAATATTTCACTTGTGCCTAAACACAAATGTTCTCAACGTATATATATATATATATAATTTGTTTTATTTATATTTTAACCGTCACATGGACATTTAAACATGTTTATCGTTATATAGTTTACTTTACACTAGCTGATTCCGTCCTTCCCCTTCTCCTTCAATTTAATCCATTCACCATGCACATGTAGTCACCTATCCACATTATCACGCAATTGTTTTATACTAGTTAATCCCTTCCTTCCCATTCTCCTTCCTCATGCCCCTGTGATCACCTATCCACATTATCACACATTCGTTTTATACTAGTTAATCCCTTCCTTCCCATTCCCATTCCCCATGCCCATGTGATCACGTATCCACATTATCACACATGTGTTTTATACTAGTCAATCCCTTCCTTCCCATTCCCCTTACTCATGCCCATGTGATCACGTATTCACATTATCACACATTCGTTTTATACTAGTTAATCCCTTCCTTCCCATTCCCCTCCCTCATGCCCATGTGATTACGTATCCACATTATCACACATTCGTTTTATACTAGTAAATCCCTTCCTTCCCTTTCCCCTTCCCCATGCACATGTAGTCACCTATCCACATTATCACACATTCGTTTTACACTAGTTGATCCCTTCCTTCCCATTCCCCTTCCTCATGCCCATGTGATCACGTATCCACATTATCACACATTCGTTTTATACTAGTTAATCCTTTTCTTCTCATTCCCCTTCCTCAAGCACATGTAGTCACCTATCCACGTTATCACATTTAACTTTACGCTGATAACTAAACTCACGTGACACCCTCACAAAACATACCTTTACAGAACAGACCAATGATAACAACAGAACAGAAAACAAATGTCTGAACGCCCACACAGAAAACACTCAGAAAGGTAAATTCCATCTTGTCTTAGTAGCGTTTAAAAAAAAGACGGGTGTGAATAATAATAGAGTAATAAGTTAAGCACAATGAATATTATTATATCATATATTCATATCTATCTGCAGATAAAATAAATTACATTTTTTATCAACATTGTTACTGATTAGTATTATGCAATGCGTTAATCGTCAATATAGTTACATTTTAATCTGTATTTTGTTTAATATTGCTATACTGATACAATTTTATGTATAATTTTGATAATAGATCGTACTCAACTAAAGCGCCTGGATGCTGCGCCGGTTGGACGGGACCAGATTGTCTAACAGGTGAGTGTCGAACACGTGATACTATATTGAATGTTAGACACAGTTCAAAATTAAAGCGTTACATTGGCCCCGATCACAAGGTTACATATGTGATAACAATACACACAGCGATTTTATGCGTTCGAACTATGATCCATACAATAATTACCTTTGGCCCCAAATTCGGAGATTTTCACATGTAAGTGGAAAGCTAACACAAATACGTTTTGTTTTTTGTAAAGCAATTTGTGAGCCTCCCTGTTCCAATAACGGCCAGTGTACTGCACCACACGTGTGTACATGTGATTCAGGTTACGCTGGGACATTCTGTGATGAAATCGAACTAGGTAAGTTTAGTTCACAAACTCTTTATCACCCATGTAAACCGTTTATTTATAAGTGGACTTGTTTCATTTGTCAAATATTTCTCATTATGTGAAAGATTGCAGTCACGTAATGACAGTTGTAAACCACAATTCGAGATAAAATGATATCCAATGTTTTCCCTTTAATGTCAGAGCGTCAATGCCGACACAATATAGATAATTTATTTTTATGTAAATACTGAACTTCTCCCACAAGTCAATGAAAGACAATGTTTACACCAACTGAAAAGCAAGATAAACAATTTTTAATGATCCTGAAATGAGTTGTCAATCATGTAAGGAATCAATATTAATGTTTCCAGACTAAATAATAGAATGGAAGGATGGATGTACTTGCACATCATATAATTTCCGAAGAACAGGTCGTTATCTAAAGAAGATAAAACATTTTGTGTTATCCAACGCTGCAGTTGTGGCGACGTACGTTTGATGACGTCAGCAATTGAATGTTAACCTTTTTAACAATAGGGTTTTAATTTCCATTTCGTTTTAATTTGTTTTAGTGGTTAAAATAATGCCAATCAATTTTCATGAAGGAAATAATCTATGACATAAGATAATTTCATCATAAATATTATAATAACATAACCCATTTATAAATTCAAATATATTATTGAATAATACTGATTTGTTCTTTGATATTAGATGTTGATGCGGTCAAACAGTACTGTTACGCTAGTCCGTACTGCCATGGTGAGAAGGCAGATGGGTTTGAGAATAAACTCAGCTACGAGGACGACTGTTGTAAGGGTGGCGGTGCTGGCTGGGGAGCAACTGGAGGCAAATGTGAAGACTGTGCTGGTACGTCTAGACAACTTTATATTATAAATTATATATATATGTTAGACACACATAATTTCACCAGGTAGTGCTACCTTGTATTTTTATTCATTGAATAATTGACTTCGAAACACGGGGATGAAGAAAGACAGTTTTCATGCGTTGTTTACTCTTGCTTTGTTCCGCGCTCTAACAAAACAGTGAGGTGGTGTACTGTATTCCTGTGCTAGGCGATTTCGTGCCAGATGTTGTGAGTTCGTAGTCATAAAATTGTGTCTCTTAGTCACTTGTGTTTCTGTGTCATTTATACATATATCAAACAAATGTTTGGTTGTTTTTGAGATACTCGAGAACTACAGATAATGTTCATGTACATTAAATTTGATCAGTACAAAAATGTTAGCACAACAAATCCGACAGAGATACCTTTATATAAAATATTGACTACAAACAGGCCCAAATACGTCATTTCACAGCAACGTGGGTAAACAGGCATGTCTCCATAGTATACAGTTTGATTTGGCTACTTTTAAAACATATATGTATTTTACAAATGCGGTATGACTTGTGCAATACTTAATGTGTTTGAAGGAGATATTTTTAGATTTTCGTAGCTATCTCCTATTTCAGAGGGGAAAACACCCTTCAAATGTACCTTATAGAAAAAAGATATCACTATATTTTACATGTTCTATGAATTGTCAATTATTTTGCTGAATCGAGTAAACACACAAATATCATAAATTGTGCTAGATCAGCTGTTGTTTCCTTCGGATTCTGTTGCCAAATTTACGCTATATACTGTAAATCAGGATTTCCTGTTAGCATTTAATTGCAAGGATTGAGTAATATCAATTTTTATTCCAAATAGACTCTGTATCATTTATCATGGTTTTCCTCAAAAACTTATAGTTTGCATTTTGTTACCCTGATGATAAAAACTGCATGAAAACCCCAAGACAAACGCCATATGCAGTACTGTACATATATGTTCCGTTGCAAATGTGACGTCTTATAGAAAAGATTAACATCACGCATAGGATACCACTGTATATATTCAGAACAGTGGACCGTGTTCATAATCCTATCAGATCATATTGATCACATTTAATTACATTTCTTTTATAACGGTGGACTCTTCCAAATGCTCTGTCTGCAATTTTTGTTGAAGATGGACACATGTTGCCATCCTCTTTTGTTGTAATTCAATGAAAAAGATTTAACGGAAGTATTGTCATTTATGTACGTAGGTTGTAACACGTGTTCAAGCTATGTCCGATACTGACAGTACAACAAAGACGTTATCACAAGCTCTATTATTCTTTTTGCGCAGAAGCGCAGGATGACGAAGACTCTATGAATCAGCATATATTTCTTTACAAAATTAATCGGTATGCGGCATCTCGGATTTCATATTGTTGCGTTTGACAGTTGTTGTTGGGGAACGGACTCGTTATGTTAATAGCTGACAGATTTAACATATTGAAGTCATACATGTCGAACAAACGGCTTTGCATAGACATTATTTGAAGGCTAAGCGAACTCAAAAACTTAGGTAAATTAATCATGATGTGACCGCCAGAATATGTTGTAAGATTGTATGTATATCGACGTTTGTTATGGGCGATATAGTATGATCTATGTCATGTAATACTATCCTTCACTTGAAAGTATGTACCTTACTTGCTTTCTTATGACTACGACTAGCTTCAGAAGAGTATAACACCAAGTGTGTAGTTGTAAATCGGCGCTTAACTTATGTCAATGTGGTATTGTTTTAGACCCTGACAAAGAACCTTAACTATTTACATTGAACTTCTTTATCTTATTTTCGTAGCAGAATTCAGTAAAATGGATTCTTGTTATAGCGTCATTATTTATGTGAATAGGTTTTATTCAAAGGAGAAAAGTAGTTTTTGAGATGCATTTACGAAGTCGCAACCGGTTAAAATCATAAAATATTTCGATTTGAAATACTTAAGCTGTAGCAATATTTTCAGTTGTTTATGGCGGAGAGGGAGTTGTGGATCAAGTAAAAGATGTTGGCTTCAGAACTTGTTTGAACTGTGGGAGCAGCTACTTCAGAACATTCGATGGTCGCGAATATCAGTTTCAAGGAAGGTGCAAATATACTCTTGCTGCTGACAGTCAAGGCAAATGGCAAGTGGATATTGAACCTGTCGACTGCGATATCTTCGAAACCTGTAGAAAAGTAAGTTTTGTTTGGCATTTGCACTGTTTGTTTACTTTACGTCTTTGATTAATTATTAATTATTAATTTTGATTAATCAACGGTGTCACTTCTTTTTTGCAGGAAGTTACAATTTTTGTAGCGTCTGGTGAAAAATTATCAGTGAAGAATGGAGAAGTTTACGTAGACGGTCAACTTGTTACAGTCTCTACTGATGCCAAAAGCACTGCGGGAAATAGTAAGTAAAAGATGATACATATGATCGTTTTTTAAATTCAATGTTATTTTTTACATTCTAATATAATCATTCATACGAACCTCTAACACCAGATTTCTAATTAAAATATCGTAATTTTTTCTTGTGTATTGCCCGTTCAGTTATATTGCCCTCACATTTAAAATATCATTTTTAGAAAATACAGTTCGTTTACATGTATCTCCCTCCCCAGTAGATTGCTCGCGGTTTATTTGATACATACAAAAACTATAATACGCTTTGAGTACCAGGTTCACTTCCAACTTCAGGTACATATAGTTCTCACTTGTACTTATTTGGATATGTAACAATGTTAATAATCGAACCTTTAATAGAGCTGTACAACTGTACAAGTTAGGTCTATTTTTTAACGTTATATTTACTTTATAATCCAATAGCTTCATTGATTTGTTTCTGGTGTAAACATCTGTGACCACTCCTAGTATTCCGTTAATTACTTCACACGGGCGATTTTTTTTTACAGTACTAATAGTCAGACCATTGAAAAAAAAGAGAACTTATGCATTATATTAATCTGTTTATTATTGAGGATATATCCAATTTGGGATTTGAAAATATCACATAGCCGCCGTTTGACTGTTTCTGTGAAACATTTTGTCAAATAACTCGCTTTATCAGATAGCTAAGAAAGATATTTTTCAACGCAATCACGTAAAATCGGCGAATAATAAATAGATAATACGGTACAGTAATTTATAATTCAGTCCAAAGCCGAGTCGTCCTGATGAATATAACAAGAGAAGTGTCCTTACTTAACTTGTTTAACCGTTAACTAAGCATGGATATATAATATGTATTGATTTATGGGTGGTCGGGTGGTGCAGTGGATAGCGCACTTACCTTTCACTAAGGGGGCCGGGGTTCGAGTCCCCGATCGGACGTGGAAAGGTATGGGGTAACCTGCCAGACCACGTGGGTTTTCTCCCACAATAAGAACCCCCGGAGCGCTAACAAGACTGATTAATATAAGTTATAAAAAAATTGTTTCATAATTTGTGTAAAATATATAAAGTTTATATAGATATGTATTTAAAGCTTTTTATTTTATAACTTAATTGGCCAAGATGAACCGTATGAATCTATTTTGTCGTTCTTCCAAAAAAAAAAGAAATCCGAACAACTATGTATTGTTTAGGCCTTTATAGCCCCAATTCTATGGAAATTCATGATTTTGTATTGAAATATCACATTTGAATATTTCCTGGATGCCGGTATGAAAATATCTATATACATTTTCAATTACGGTTACCATGGTTTGAATTTTGCATGAATAAGTGAGATTTGAATATTGAGTCAATGATGCATAACTTTCACATAGCAAATAGGTAATGCTACGGAAGAGGCGGATAGAAAACAAACTCAAGAAATTGAAACTTTGACAACACTTACATGTACCTACATCATCCACTACCTCAACACCAAAAACGACATGTAAAATGTATTTAAGAAAAGCATTTGATAACACATAGTCATTTTTTTTAAGCATACACTATTCTGAAGAAAGGCGACTGGATTATGATCACAACATCAAACGACAACCTGAGACTGAAGGTAGACTACTTTTCCACATGCTATCTGACACTTGACGACAGTATCCACGGAACAACAAGTGGGCTTTGTGGAAATTTCAACGAAGACTTTAAAGGTAATGTTCTTTCATATATATATTTATTCGTCGATGATTCTGTTTCATCTAATACATCTGTTTATCCGTGAAGGCCAATAGGTTCTTGCCTGATCTTTCCTTTTTTCATAGACTTAAATGTAAGCATATATTATTAACTTGTGTGATTCATTATCTTAATTGTACCGTAATTCCTTGTTAAGATAAACATAACTGACATTCGAACCCATGTTTTCATACTAAGTTAGTCTATACTACAACTAGTATTCTCTGATGATTCAGTTATATTAGCGATCAGTTTGTTTTGATATTAGATTACGATAAACTAGCGTTTTCATACTTTTTGTTTCATTGTGCACATATATGTTCATATGATAAATATTTGATATCAGAAAACTGCTAAAGATATTCAAACGTTTTTCTTTTCGGAAGCTCTATGCAAATAGATATAAAACCAATTGCGTTCCGATAACTGTAAAAGTATGCTTTGCAGTATCTTACATCTCCTTCGGAAGGTGATGCAACGTGAATCCGATTAACGCCTTGCGAATAAATATTATAATTAAATACTGATTTGTTTCTCAACAGATGATTTAAGAACAAAATCCGGTGAGCTAACAACAAATCCATCTAATTTTGGTAATTCCTGGAGAACAGATAGCTCGGTAAGTATACTTTACCTTAAAATTGTTTCTTCCGTAATAAAACTCTTCTATATATCGCTAAGTATATTTGAACTTCAAAGTAGTTGTGACCATATTTTGTTTAGCCGCGAAGAGTTATTGGAATAGCGTTGTACTATTTGAAGAGCTTTAACTTATGTATGTTTTAGTGTTCACCAACGGGACCAATCGTCGACTATTGCCACGACCTATCCATGAAATCAGAAGCAATGGAAGCCTGTGGTATACTCCGAACTGGACTCTTTAGAGATTGCAGGGCTAAGGTAAGTAATTTTTACCAAAATATTCATGGATTTCCTAGAGATTTTGATGTTTATAAACATAGTATACGTTTTGCTAAAGACCGCTTTCGTCGGCTAGGGACTACCATTGAAATTATTTACATTGTGTTCTGGAGACACATATTCAATGTTGGAAAACATAATCAAACGAAGATTGATAAGATGCCACCAACTAATGATAAATACGTTTAAGTAGTTCCATCCATAGGCCCTTACCTTCCAACACACTCCTGTCACACTCCTGTCACGTATCGAATACTCCTTATAATTGATTAGTTTCACTGATGTTTTATTCACTTGACTTTATCTTACAACAACAATGAAACAATACTGTCAGCATATATATAAATCACCCTTGTCGGCTCGGAAAGTAGCGCCGCACAGGGGGTCTTAATGTGAGACAAAATCCGAGTACCCGGAGTAAACGTAGGTAGGGGCTCTATATCTATTTTTATGTCCGATCGGGACATTTAACCCAGAGCGTCTCTGTAAAAACGATGCTTAAGTTCTTCTGCTAGGCAGCATGCTATGCTATCATTCAAATAATGCTTTCTGACTTGGTCATCGAGATGTTTTCTTGACCACATGCTATTGTTACTTACAAACTTATTACTAGGAAAGAAACTGGTGAGGCCTGTAAAATACATGAAATATAGTTTTGTCTACTAAATTACATATGGATGACCCTGGTAAGTTATTTTTGATTCTGTCAATTTAATCATGTTTTTACTTTAGCGATCGGCAATACTATACGTTTTTATTTTGAAACTTTACTTATTGTTTGATGAACATCCACCGCAGTCTCAACGATTCAGAAATGATTATTGATATTCAAATAACCAAAATCAAGCTACGAACAAACATAAAAATAACGACAATATGTGCAAACATCTGTATTTCAGTTCTGCTATGTTATTGAGCATGTTGTAGGAATTGAACTGAACACATTAATCAGAAGTCTATAAACTGAAGAATTGAGTTTTACATCGGTATGTTTTGGAAATAACTAGGATTCTGATTGTTATAATATTACAATATTTAAATAATTTAAACCATTGCCATGACCTAGGATATCACGAAAAAAAGAATCACTTGAAAATAAAACATTATAAAATACCTTACTATTTTATACATTGCAGATTAGCTATTTGAGTTGGTACCAGATGTGTGTAAATGAGTACTGTAAAGCAGATACAGATCAAAAGGAACACGTGCGATGCTATCATGTAGGTGCATTCGCCCATGAATGTGCCCAGGTAGACATAATCGTCTCATGGAGAAGCAGGGACGTATGCGGTGAGTAAACGGGGAAAAGTCAACAGCTATGCGTCCCTTATTATGCATAAAATACGGCAACAGCAGTTTTGTCTGGAATGTGTTTAAAACACACATTTTTACTTTAATTAAATATTACATTTGCTTTTATAAATACATATTACATTTTATAATTGCTTCATTTTCTAAATTGTTATTTACTGCAAGCCAACTACAACAAGTCGTTAAAAAGTATGGCTATAGGGAAGGAATATAACTAAGCGTACATGTAGTAAATGTAGATCCAGGAATTACACGCATTTTTCATCATTTCATCTTCAGCTCCCTCATGTCCCAACGGTCTTGTGTACAACGAATGCAGCTCGCCTTGTCCACGGTCATGCTCGAACGTATTTGCTGATTTGTCAGAAAGTTGTTCAACCAAAGGACCATGTCTTTCTGGTTGCGAATGTCCCGGAGGCACTATCTTACAGGATGGCAAATGTGTGGCACCAGACCAATGCAAATGTCACTACAACAAGGAGTACTATGCACCGGGGGACGTTATAAAAAGGGATTGCAATGAATGGTACGTAAACAATCAGTTTATTTACTAATGATGATGTAAATATAATGCATTTTCCCCTTATGCACTATATTCATAAAAAAGCCAAGAACAGCTTTCTGTTACGTTTTACTTTATAGTAAATACGAGAATTTGTCTTTAATCGCATTTGATAGTACCCATCGCCATTTATTTCACGTAACAGTACTCTCGAATTTGTCGGTATAGTGTGAAAAGTCACAACATTCTGTGCCACATACGAAAACAACTACTTTATTTTTACGGTAAAACTTAATTGTTCACCGGTAAAAATGTGATTAATGAATTAATACATTTTTTGTTTGAAGCGAATGTGACAAAGGTGTATGGATATGTACGGAGGAGAGATGTTCCAGTACAGCTAGGATAATAGGATTGTCGCATGTCAAAACATTTGATGGACAAGAATACGACTTGGATCCAAACGTTGCAAAATATACTTTTGTTGAGGTTAGTCCTTTTACATGAACATATAGTCTTCAAATTACCGCATATATATTTTTTAAGGTTAGGAATGCGGATTTCGGTATAACTTTCAACATTTGGTAATGCCAGTATGCAAACTGAATGTAATAAAATAGACTGTAATTGCACTCGGATAATTGTTTTTGTATCGTTTAGATTGATTGACAATAAAAACTGTCCTAATCGTAGTTAATGTTTCAAAGCCATGTGCCATTAACCGATTACTTTAACGTCTTTGTTACACCATTATCTGCTCTTATATTATTGTCTGTTTTATGTTATGGAAACGAATATTTATTACTAACTCTATAGTACGAACATTTTCCTTCCGTACACTTATGTCATGTTCATTTGATTTTAAAGCGCACTGACGACGCCGAAGTTGACACCCGATCTGACCTTGTGGTAGACATGTCCTTTGACAACTGCCCTGTTATAGATTCGTCTTACGACCGAAACTGTCTCATAGCCGTTCACATCAAATACAAAAGCACGCATATCACACTGAGAGGGAGTGAAGTATTAATCGACGGTGAAACAATTCATGGAAATAGTTTTTATTATTTTCATTCTCAAGATGTTTACATCAAACAGGCCACGAACTTATACATTATGGTGAAAGGATTTGGATTCCAGCTTCTGTATGACCGATCACGAGCGGTATATTTAACACTTGATCGGTTTTATATGCATAAGGTATGTTTTTTTCTTTAAACTGAAATTCAAAAATAGAAATACACCAAGCTGTGTAGATATAAGTAATAAATATATATGTATTTAACAAACAACCCCCCCCCCCCAAAAAAAAAACATAAGTACATTTTAAGGATCTCCCAACGCAGACGCGGGTCGTTAATGCGATACAGATATATTATTAACATAACGAAACAATATTTAGATGCATGTCATTTGATAGTCTTTAGAGACACAAGATCTAGAAGGCTCGTTTTGATGAATCACTTAAACATCACTTAGTACTGTTAGCCTCCTGCCCTTAAAGCACGTCATAAGCAGACAACGATATAGATACTAATTTTCCCGTTTGATATTGAATAGGCCTGTTTTATTGACCGGTCATTTAGAATTTAAGACAAACAAATGAACAATGTTCTAACTGAATTGTTTTGCGTGTTCTTCGTTGCAATTTCATAAAGATTTATGAGGGTAATTGGTTAAAAAAAATCATCTTTTCTTTCACAATTGTTTACTAACTAGAGATCAGTAAATACCGAATTTAATTTTAATAAACTATAATTTGAGTGTCCCTTAAGCAGCTACACATTGTTATCATCGTGTATTGTAAATTGTATATGATGGAAGGAGAGCAGCCTTAATAACTTTTAATATCAACAATAAACGCAACACAAAGGACAATTATATAAAATCAACCGCAAATAGTATGTTACAATCAGGAGGGTCATCCGTTTACCAATGTTATGTTATTGGATTATATGAGGGTATCAGTTAGTCTGTATATCTTAGATTTAGTCCACAATTGTTACAGACTAAGTGGTTTACTAGATGTAATTGATTGTTGTTTCAGGTCCGAGGGTTATTTGGTACCTACAACGATAACAGGAAAGATGATTATATGGCAAGGAATGACTACCCTTCGACTGAGCCTCATCTGTTTGCGCATGGCTACAGTGACAGTGTTGACTCTCCAAAACGATACAGTCGATCGTATCAGACTGCTGCAGTGGTAAGTGACAAACAGAAGTATATTTTTTGACAAATGTGCTTGTAATTCAAATCGGTATTAGTAACTAAACTTTGGGTTACTTTTGGTGATAAAATGTATTTGAATATATCATCCGTATGTCAATATTTCTGCATAGTTCATACCGTTATATTTAAGCTATCAAACATTTTAGAGAGATGTCATACGCAGCATCAATACGAAAAATCATTAAGTTTTTATATTTATATTTTATTTAAATTACAACTACCACTACCAATCACTGCAAAGCAACGCCTACACAAAGTTTACCTATATTGGTTACCTATTTTATTATAGGCAGAGGAGGCGACTAAACTCTGTGAACTCCTAAGCAGCCATCAGGTGTTTGCTGTGTGTTTGGGACGAATCGAGGTGAAGTTTTATATATCAAAGTGTTATGATGACTACATTTCTAGTACCATCGAAGGCCGTGACAAAGTGTTTTGTGACATAACAGCCGCCATGGCAATGGAATGTGCAAATATTGGCACCAATTACATTTCAGACTGGACAGAGGCCGCGGAATGGAAAACGAGATGCAGTAAGTACACCTGCCCCATTCCCTTTCACACGCGACAGTACACTATACTTGCCAATAACTACAGTTGTGCGATCGCACAACGCTCCAAACGAGCCGTGTGCAAACCATCCGCACATCCTCCGCACGTAGTGCTCACAGATTGGCAATTTGACAAACGATCTCCCTATTGTGCGAAAAAACATTCTGGAAGGAATGTGTGATATTATGTACATTGTATACGTATTTAATATCCGATCGGTATATTCATCAATATATGTTACACATAATTGCAATGACTTTAAAACTGTCAATACTGTTTTTTTTTTGTTTCGTTTCAGTACTAGTACATGTACATAATAACTGTTGAATGGAGTTAATCGCTGATTAGAGTTCAACGGTGATTAAACGATTATCAAAACACAATTAAACTTTTGATATGAAGATTGTGTCTATTACGCAGTGTGTTTGGATTTTTCACACTTCTGTCACGGTTAATAAGTGGCACAAGCAATGTACCCGTTACCTGGTACTTAACAGGTAACTGATAATAAGTAAAAAAAATGATATTTTATCTACGTTTACAGTATGTGCATGTATATGATGATATATCAACACACATGACGATTAAGGTTGCTTCAAAACGTGTTTGAACCAACCAAATTAGACAATTTTGCAAAAATAACAGAATAAATCGTGTTGGGTCAGTGCCACTGTTTATGTGATATTTACTATATTTTACTTCCAATGTAATATTTCTGATTATTTCTGAAATTTATAACATATTTTTTTCCCCTCTTCCAGTGGCATATTCTCAGTGTAACAATGGAGGATCGTATACAGAATGCGCGTCTGTTTGTAATGGGCGGTGTCGTGACACACAGATGTCAGACATGACCTGTCAGGAAAAATGTGTTCCTGGATGTCAATGTCCAAGTGGTCAACTGTACAATGGCGACGGACAAGGATCTTGTGTTACCCTTGATCAGTGTTCATGCTTCAATCGTTATGATGGCAGCTATGTTGAGGCAAACACGGTTACACGGCAGGGATGTACAAATTGGTAAGTCTGTGTTATATATTCATATTTGCATTATGCTTGATATTTGCAGAATCATTTCAGAACCTGATCGTACAAGATGGCCGCCTGGTAGCTATACTAGAGTTAACAGTGCAGGAACATTGTTGACGCATTTTTCTGAAGAGGAACTTGACTGATCCACTGACTGATCTACTGATCTACTGACTGATCTACTGATCTACTGATCTACTGACTGATCTACTGATCTATTGACTGATCTACTGATCTATTGACTGATCTACTGATCTACTGACTGATCTACTGAATTACTGATCTACTGACTGATCTACTGATCTACTGATCTACTGACTGATCTACTGATCTACTGGCCTACTGACTGATCTACTGATCTATTGACTGATCTACTGATCTACTGACTGATCTACTGATCTACTGACTGATCTACTGATCTACTGACTGATCTACTGATCTACTGACTGATCTACTGAACTACTGACTGATCTACTGATCTATTGACTGATCTACTGAGCTACTGACTGATCTACTGATCTATTGACTGATCTACTGATCTACTGACTGATCTACTGATTTACTGATCTACTGACTGATATATTGATCTACTGATCTACTGATCTACTGACTGATCTACTGATCTACTGACTGATCTATTGATCTACTGACTGATCTACTGACTGATCTATTGACTGATCTACTGATCTATTGACTGATCTACTGATTTACTGATCTACTGACTGATCTGCTGATCTACTGGTCTACTGACTGATCTACTGACTGATCTATTGATCTACTGATTGATCTACTGACTGATCTACTGATCTACTGACTGATCTACTGTAAACTTTTGTGTGTAATTTTCTATGGTGTAGACGGCTGCGAAGCAATCATCATGGATTTTGAAAATTGGAACATGTTCACGCTATTTTGTCAGAAAGAACAGATCTGTCTTAAATCTCGTATATATATATTTTTCTAGTTTATACATTAATTACCACGCTAGCAAATATGTCTAACGATAACTCCTTTGAAAATACAAAATCAAATACAGCAGTATGAGGATTTGGTCAAAAGTAACCAATGATTGTTGACATAATTATATCGAACAGGCACAGCACGAGAAAAGAAGATTAAATGTAGATAGCAAAAATGATAACGCAATGGTGGGCGCCAGGGTCCCTCCGGAATCTCTTTTTGTTAAGACACGATTTAATATGAAAACGTATATAACAGTGGTAATTGTAACGGTGGCCGTTAATACGTCCCCAAATTGCCCAGCAGTCGTATATGATTCCAAGTGATCTCTCTATATTGTTCTAAACAACATAATACACTTACAAACGAAATTCGAATAAAACCGGTCGATCTAAACTTTGGCCAATCAGAGGCTGCGGCTGCAATCTTGGATGCGCACATGCAAAGAAAAGGGTTTCTGTTATAGTAAACCATGTCCACAAATGCTCAAATCTATTTTATTGGAGGCATGGTAGTCTAGTGGTAGGAGGCTGGGTTCGAGACCGAAGGGTTGCGGGTTCGAGTCACACCACGGCATGGTGTTGTATCTTTGAGCAAGATACTTTACTCCGCTTGTTCCAGTCTACACAGCTGTAAATGAGTATGTGGTTGGTCAGTGTTGGGACTTTAAAACTGGTTAAGCTGCAAGAAGAAAAAACAACAAAAAACAGGATAAAACAAATTTCATTTTTGGGACTTTAAAACTGGTTAAGCTGCCAATGTTTTACTACATAAAGCATAATTCAATGGTGTCAAGTTTATATATGATATTTTTTTCAGCGAGTGTACTTAAATCTTTTCTTCTTGATGATTTGCCATTTTAACAAGTTGATTTGTTCAAATATCCCTTTTATAAATCACTCATGATTCATACTATTTCAAATACATCGTGATTGCAGTACGTGTGCAAACGCAACATGGTCTTGTGACAACGAACACTGCGACGAAGACATCATCTGTCCGAAAACCCAGATATATAGGTTGTCAATCACAGGTTGTGAACCAACATGTGACACTATTGACCGGTCCGTGGCATGCTCCTCTGCCATCACGTACGACGGATGCGGATGTCCTGAAAATACATACAAAACGCATAATGTAAGTAATATATTGTTTAAAGTGAATTTAGCATATTTTATGCATATTCGGTCTTTCGTAACATCCATTTTTGATTTTCATAACCTCCGAAATTGAGTCGGTCGATTGCTAAATTGTTGTTAATAGAGTCAGTGCTGCATATATAGTAAAATAATATAGTTTATGTACATCAAATATTAGTTGTTGTCAAAGACTGCTAACATGTGTTCGACATAAATAGGCAGTATTCTTTACAACTAACGTGTTTAGATAAGAATGGATTGGTTAATCACTATTACCTACAAGAGTGTAGTCGTCAATGTGCAACCGTACTTATTTATATAATCTCATTAAAAAAAATCCAATATCATTAAAAAGGATACTTTAACAATACAAAACCTGCATGTTTCTGACAGAGACGTAATCATTAGGACGTTATACCAATCATACAGCCAAGGGCACAGGAGGGGTTGAAGATAATTTTATTACTTTTTTGTTTGTTTTGTGTCGTTTCCTTTAACGTACTGCATCTGCTTTTTAGTAGTCCTAATGACCTGTTCGGTGTTGTTGGCTAAAAGGAATTATATAATAATGTTTCTAAAAATACTACATGAATGAAATTTAACTGTATAAACATAACATAGTGTAACATATACATGTGTGATTTATTCATGGACATAGCATCTTTATATGTATTCAATGCTGACGCATATTGGAATATACAGATTTAAAAATATACTGGAATCGTGTACTTCATCCACTTCTACTGCTGTGCAATTCAAGACCAGTCGACATCATTGAAAGCACATTCTGTGCTGACAAACATAAATACCTAACACCAAATTAATTATCATGAAACTTTCAATATGATATATTTCATCGTTTTGTCTCTCGTATTTTATAACTTTTATCAGATAATTGTGTATTTGCTATCAAAGGTGTTCATGTAATGAACGCCACTTACATACTATGCCTTGGTCCATCTCAAAGCCAGAATTTGTGTAAAATCATAGTTTTGTAAATTGAATAACATCAAAGTTTACAGTTAATCGTCTTTTCTCAGGCAATATATATTTCATTTAGCATGCTAAACTTTCATTTTAATATAAAAAAATATTTGTTTTTACATATCTTATTAGTATTTTAATTTCATTTTGAAAATTTTGTTATTACTGTTGCCTTATGTTGCCTTATAGTAGAATATCGTTTTACTTTACGAAAAATGTATTATTTATGCAGGGGCGATGCGTGAAGAAAGACCTTTGTCCGTGCACACGGGGAGGAGAGTATTTTGAACCCAATTCACTATTTGAGGATTCTTGCAAAACATAGTGAGTGTATTTCTATATATAAACATATATTTTTTGTGTATAATATATATGATCTTTTTAACTGTGTAAGCCGATAAGCAGTGATATATGCGCAAGAAACAGGTTTCATTATATGCTTAGCATGTGTTTCAAGTATTTATAATTTTTTGTTGAATGAAACCTCAATTCTTAAGAAATTATTCCAATTTTATTTATCTTATTTATATTTAGAAAACATGGCGGAAAGTGATGATATTGTCAAATATTGAATATAAATTCTTCATAGATGAGTCATTTAATGTGCCAAATGTTTTTTGTTTTTGTAAATAAACTATTCACTAAAACATTCGTTTTTAAACTTCAGTCGCTGTGTGAACAGGCATTGGTTAAAGATAAGCGAGACGGACTGTCCAGGTATGGCTGAGCTTATTGATGTTCAATGTGGCTGCACTAACCGAAATCAATATTTTTATGCCACGCATTTATTTTACTCAAAATATTTATTCATTCGTTTTGAAAATATGATATTCTCCAATCAAACAGAATTGGTACACGAATATTTTTATCAATAAGTTTCCATTTACAGTTGTTTCGAATGTTTATTTAAAGGAAAATGGGAACCATACAAATTGTCAATATTGATTAATAATAAGGTATTTCGTCTCATATAAAAGGTTAACACTGTTTGTTTTAATTTTCGTTTGAAAGGTGTCTGCTGGGCTTCAGGGGATCCTCATTACCAAACATTTGACGAAGTTCACTACTCCTTCCAAGGAAAATGCGAGTACACACTTGTACGGGAAAGCAGTGCCAATCACGAATTTGAAATCAGTACCACTAATGTGGAATGTGGAACTACTGGTATTTCATGCACAAAATCTGTTACCATCAGAAAGGGACAGACATCAATCCAACTGGTGCGGGGACATCCACTTACAATCAATGGTGTTGCTAATACCGATACTCTTATCAAGCTCACAGGCGTCAACATCACTGTAGAGTTTCCATGGACATCCGTGTTTCTTGATGAATTCTCCGTACTTTGGGATAATGGTATGTTCTGGTTACTTGTACCTGTATGTATAGCAGAACATAAATATTGTCCTTTTTGTTGTTGACATAAGCAATAACACTACGTGTTCTATATAAAACTTTTAGGTTGGCTTAAGTGGCATTTAATTACCTGACTAGAGAAACACATAGTATTATTATACTGATTGGATTAATCGATCATATTATCTCATTAGTTAATGTGGTTAATGTTAAGATTGATCAAATTTGTTTTCATATTTTATCAGAATCTTAATAGTACAGTTACATCACCGAAAATATTATAATAACGTCACAAATTGTGACGTCATAGGCAATAGGCAATAGATAGTGCAATAGGATTATGAAGCAAGAATACAATCTACTATCAAATATATCAGATATCATTTTGCAAAATAATAAATCACGTTCAGTGAGACATTTTCATGTTGGAAATATATATTCGACGTATTGATAGTCCGATTACACCCGATGTCGTCACAGACAAATGCCGCATTTAATGAGATAACTCATATAACTATAGGTTTAACTTTGTCACGAGTCCTTATTGTATTTATTTCTTGATCAGGAAGGATTCTCAAACAAGATTATGCATGTTTTGTTTTGGTGTGTTTCTAGTTTTTTATTACCTGAAAGTAACTCATTTGGTAATAAATTTGAAATGGTCCTACATGGTGTCGATCGTTCTGCACTTATCAAATATAGGTTTAACTTTGTTATCTTGCAAAGAGCATTACTAGTTTGACACCATGGACATTTTAACAATCTATACGGTAAATTGTGCTTGACGATTTAAATTTAATGTTTCACTTTTATACTTTATATATAATGTAATTTTTATCTTTCTTCAGGAACACGAGTGTTCATATTCCTTGATTCGAAATGGAAGGGACGTGTAGAGGGTCTGTGTGGTAACTTCGATGGAATTGATAACAACGATTTTCAGTCACAGAGTGGAATTACAGATCCAACTGATATTAATACTTTTGCAAATTCTTGGAGGAAAGCTACATACTGCCCTGAAGTTGAAAGTGACCGTAACGAGCTGATAGCATGTTCGGTAATATATTCAAAGTTACATTTTGATTCGAAAAAAATACTACCCTACTAATCTAATCATGTGGTACCTGATTTAGACATTGTAGACATTCACTATTTTGATAGTTATTTTTTAATCCTTGTATTGCTGTGATATAAATGGTCATCTTTTTCTACTGTCTTATACCAACCGACATAAACAGCATGTTGTATAGTTAGTTGTCCAACTGACCTTTTTGTACATTTCAGGGAGGTCAGTCCATCCGAAAGGCTTGGGCAGAAGAAAGTTGTAGAATTATAAAAGAAGGAGATCTGTTCCATTCCTGCAGGGATAAAGTTAGCAATTTTGAAGACTATTATGACGATTGCTTGTTTGACGCATGCAGGTAGGTATAGATAACTTGCAATATTTATAGTGGATGGAAGTATTATATATAAACTTTTTATCATTATTATATTTTTGACAGAGATAAAGAACTGACAGGTTATATTATTTCTTAACTAACAGATTAGCAAATAGGACATTTTAAAATTTCCTCGATATCATCTGTATTTGAAACGTTTGTTATAAGATATTAAATGTCTTTTCTTATTTTTAATTGCCAGTTGTGATAAAGGAGGAGATTGTGAATGCTTGTGTACAGCAATTGCTAATTTTGCGGAAGAATGTAATAGGATTGGTGTTTTTGTGAAATGGAGAACACCCCGATTCTGCCGTGAGTATATTATATATAGATAATATTCATACCCCGCTTCGAACCAAGTAAGGATATATAGTATTATTTTTGCGCTTGTATATTTGCGACTTTAAACCCTCTATCCAAGTTTTCGAAACATATATCTAAATAACCTATCGAAGCCTCTTTAAATATTTGGCTATCAAAGATACAGAGCTATAAGTTTCCGGGGCATTTATCGGCTACTTTATTATGCATTGAAACCAGACTTGGTGAATACATCCCGAGACGGCAATGTATTGCGTATTAAAAACGTTTTTTCTCGTACTAATATTGTGTCATCCCATGTTCTTTTCAATATTGTTTCATATATAAAATGTGGATTACGGAGGAATCTAAATAGGTCTTAGCTTTGAGGTTTATAATTATAATTTATTTGATTAGAAAAGTTTATGTCTATGACATATATGTATACGTAGAGCAACAAAAGTACATTTAGAAAATAAAATGGCGATGTTTGTAAATGCTGCAATATATTAGCTTGTCGCAAATGTGGAAAACAAGAGATTATATATGATTATAAATTAATATTTGTGTGACATCTCAAACGAATTTCTCTCGATTTATTTGTTTTCAGCAATAATGTGTGAAAACGGATTGCGATATACTCCATGCATGTCGCCCTGTCGTCAGACTTGTAGAAACATTGGCAACGAGCCAGAACCTTATTGTAACAGCACACAGTGTGTAGAAGGATGTTTCTGTCCAGAAGGCTACATACAACATGGTAAATATATATCTTTGGATTCCTAAAATCTGATGTGTCATCTTTTACTTAAAACCAAACATATGTTTTATATTAATTCCTTTTAGAAATATTTACTTTTTTATTTACTTTTGTTTTGTTGTCAGTTTTTTGTGTGTGTTGAAAATTTGCAATCTATAAATCGAGAATATAAGTCTGAGACAAATATAATTCCATGTTTTGAACGGAAGCATAATACAATTATAATAGGCCATTACAAGAGTCAAGGTTTTAATTTGAAATAAATGATTTTTTTTTCCAAAGACGATGGTTGTATTCCGGCTGATGAATGTCCGTGTTACGAAAATGGTATCGAACATCCAAGCAAATCTGTTATAACCCACGAATGCATGAAATGGTGAGTTTTATCATACAAAGAATATGAATAGCTGTTGGGACACTAAAGGTTCATATCTCTACGATATGATTTGTTTTATATCGTTTGTTTTTTAATTTATGAATTCCGGATCCTATATCCATATCCTCTCTTTCCATAACCACGTTGACCTCCAATTATGTTATCGGTTATTCATTCAATAACACATTACTTCCTTTTTCAATTCACAAAAAAAATAAAAAAATAATCCTGTGGATAGATATATGTGCATATATACTAGCGCTTTATGTTCATGTTTAATTATTAAATGATACACCTAACTATTAAAAAGATAATTCATATCTACTTTTCGAACTTTTCTCATAAATGATGACACTCTTTCCGTGTTTTACAGTACATGTGTCCGGGGCAAATTTGAATGTGAAGGCTACAACTGCATAACACCTTGTAAAGAAGAGCAATTTACTTGTGACGATGGACAGTGTATTGGGGAGGTTTACACATGTGATGGACATATGGACTGCAGAGACGGATCAGATGAAGCGAAATGCAGTACGTTTTTATCGTATAGTCGTTAATCAACGCCATGTTTTAGTCGCTGCCCTTAAATTTTATGTTAATACACCACATTTTAACACTGTCTTATAAATATATATATATATCTGTGCACATTTTATATCGTCATATTGAATAACCCTTTTGAAATGTCTGACTCTATGTCAATGTATAATGCTCCTCTTGTAGACTGTTCTGCGGCACAGTTTACATGTCAGAATGGTGCATGCATCGACATGAAGGACAGATGTGATGGCTTTAAAGATTGTGCTGATTCGTCGGATGAATGGTATTGCAAACGTAAGTATTTAACCAATATCATAAGTTGAAAACATTCCAACTTTAAAATGATAAAATACTTATAATATTTTCATTGTAATGGATGCATTATGCAGACGTATATACAATGTACTTGTATATCACTTGGACACAGACATATGACAAGGTATTCTCAACGAAGCATGTATTGTTTTATATTTTATGACCAGATATTTTAACATTTTATCAGAAATAAACAGACACTTTTGTTACCTACATATATATAAAACCTGACGAGCCCTTTGAAGGGTGAAATCAGCTAGTTTTTTAGTCGGTCGTTAATCTTCTTTTTTCTCTCTATTTACTTCCTTCACATGGACATTTAATCCTTTTTCTATTATTCATGTACATATATATATGATTACACTTTGTTTTTGTTTATATTAGATGAATGTGAGTCTACATCTTATGAAATATTTCAATGTGACAATGGAGATTGCTTGCCTGCATCCTTCCGGTGTGATGGTCACTATGATTGTCGAACGGATATATCCGATGAAGCGAATTGCACAAGTACGTATTATTGAATGTCCCATTACCTTTTCCATGTACTGATAACATCACGATGATATGTTGATAAATGTTTTTGAGGTTACAATGAAGTGACTGAAAGTAGCACATTTTGCGTTAAAGTATTTCTTTATCGATGAAACCGATAAACGTGAAGCTGTATTTTAAGTTTCTGGAAATTTGTTGTGATTTGATTGCTTTAAGTGATTTCTATTAATAAATATGTTTTCTATTAATTTTAGCGCCGGGAAAATGTGACCTATTGCATCATTTTAGATGTATTGAAACTGGAAAGTGTATACCTAAAACCATGGAATGTGATGGTCACGACGACTGTGGAGATGGCAATGATGAAGATGACTGTAACTATAATTTTTCTGATAAAAGTATTCAGTACCAATGTTATATTTAATGTTTTGATGTCGTCACGGTATCGATTGTTTGTTTCATTCTTTTTACTCTAACAATGTTTGTTCCAGTGATATAATTCTATATCATGTTTCTTTGCACTGCCTTTATAATTTAACAACTTATATATATATATAAATACAATTCTGCAACAATAGAAATGGACATGTTTCTATAATTTCCGAAGTTCAAGGTAATAAACCACTCTGTTTTAATTGGAATGCAGGTACAACAGTAGCACCCACAACAACCACAACAACTATCATGACAACAACAACAGCAACAACTACAACTACGCTACCGACAACTACCCCTGAATGTGAATACGTGAACGGATTTGAAGGAGGATTTGTTAAACAAGACGATGTGCGTGTTCTGTCAGACGGGGAGACGTTTGGAGTGGCTAGAGATATATTTCCAGATAAGGGACTGATAATTCCCTGGACAGATATAATGATAATAATAACATTAAAACCCTCCGTAACACTAGGCTACCTAGAGTTCAAAAATCCAGAAGGAAGTAACATAGACCAAGTACAAGTAAATGTCGATGGAGAACAAGTTGCAACGGTATGTATTCAGTATATCTTATCTTTATTCTTAAATTTTATTTCGTAGACATCAACAAAATCGGCTTTACTGTGTTTAAGATTATTTCATTGACAGTTTAAAATCATTTGTTGTGTAAAGGAAAGTCGGTTTGTCATTTTGATATTCGTCTGTTTCAGGCTTCGGTTAACAAACCAATACCATTGCACGGTGTCCTGAGTGATAATGTCGTCATATTGATTAAGAGCCGACGCGACATCTCCATTGGTGTAACAATTAGTATTGAACTTCGAGGATGCTTTTACGGTAGGTCGTATTTGGTCAATCATGTTCCTTTCGCTGGTTGATGCTGCATAACACTAATTGACACTTCTCACAAGATCGCAGCAATACATGTAATGAAAAGATAATATCTTTGAATTAGATATTGTAATGCACCAACGTTTTGTATGTACATGTACCCACATAGAAATTCGATCAATCATCTCAATCAGCAATATCCACCAGTCCGTTAATTCATGTGATGGCATATATGGTTTCATAAAACGTGTTGCTTAGAGGTTTCTGTAGTCCAATGAAATTTGTAACTGAATTTTTCATGCTTTATGCGGTTGTTAATGATGTTTTTGGCTAAATCACAGTTAGTAGTATTTTTGTTATTCTACGAACAAAGAAGGGCATACTCTCACTGAAAGATGCGAGTCACACATTACATCCATCACAATTTGGGTTTCAGTACTACGTATCTAATATTTATAAACATTGTATCGACTCCTGTTGATCAGAATGTTTCAGCCTAGAGCTAAGTGCCATAATGTTCCTTTGATGTACAGGCAAGATAGAAATGGGGCAACACGTGGAGTTTCTTTCATATACAAATATATATATATCCCCTCCCTGCTAAGATGGTTGATTGTTTATTCTTTCTAACCTTTTCAGTAACACAGAAAGTCTACATTTTTACGACATATTCAATGTACGGAAGAACAAAAACCCACTTATGTTTCTTATACCTTGTTATGAGATCCAATATTTTATTGGGTAATGAAGTGTTGATATTTTGATTGCACACGCTTTTGAGTGAATGGATTTTCTAAATTTCGAATGAAAAAATTGAATTTAAAGATGAAAAATGCTCTCGTGCTATGTGAGAATCCTATAATATGTTATTGAATATTTTTGAAGTTTAGGTATTGTGTTGTACTGCTAAGTTGGCATTGTTGTTTACAGTCGCATCGACAACCACAGAGCCGACAACAACATCAGCTACCAGTATATCTACGTCAACAGCTTCGACCTCCACCCCATCAACCACAAGTAATTACTTACACAATTGAATAGTGTTAAGTTATGTTGATAAAGGACAATTCTCAAGGATGCGAGAAACATATTTTATGAAAATATATCAAATGTTTATGTATATCAACAAGGGGTTGAAGAGATATACGCACTTTCAATATCCTTAACCACAAAAAGCATTTGTCAAACCATGTCAGTATTGTTAATTTCAGTGCCATATGTCACAATTATATTGATGATATAAAAATATGTTGAAAATTCCCTTAAATCCTTCAAATGACAACTGTATTGATGTACAATTGCTTTTTAAGGGATATATATATATAGATGTTTTTATCAAAAACAAAGAAAAGTTTGATGATTTTATTCAGCCTGAAAAGCTATGCAGATTTGATTTATGTAGTTTTTGTTTTTTTATTGGCGTTTATTTCGACACACACACATCCTTCAGCACATTTATGTTTCGGCATTTATTGTATTAAAATAAATTAAAAAGTGATTTTAATAGTGCAATATTGAGGGGAAAAAAACTCGTTGTTTCCCTGACTTTTGCACAGGTTTCTCCATTGAATGAGTTGAATAGTTCAATAACATTGTATTTGCGAAAGTTATCATTTGACCATAAAATCCTCAAGTGACCATCTAACAAACACTACTTTGTTATTATGCTTTAACCAAATCACCTCTTTGCATTACTAAATAGTCTCCTAATTGCACTTTTTACAAAGCAAACATTGTTTGCGGTACTTATTAATTGAGAAAGCAATTCAAGATTTAAAAAAACTGTCAGTAAAACAAACGTGTTAATAATGATAAATACAATAACATTCAGTATATAACTCTATTTCAGTGTTTATAGACAATATATACACATTCATACTTAAAGGAAACCTTCATACATTTTGTACATATATTGTATATACATTGCGCATAAAGAATAATATCATATAGGAGTTTGTCCAGTAGATGTTATGAACATACATTTACATAAAGAAACAAACATATCCATTTATGATCCTTCAGCATTATCATTATCATCGTCATTATTAATTGATTAATTGATTTACTTTTTTATCAATGTACTACTGTTTTGTTATCAGGATGATTTCCCCCCAGTTGTCGGGTTTGTGTATTAATCTATAAGTGTTTCTGTTTTGCTGTACGAAATAAAAGCAAACTTAAAGATTATCAATACCACAAAACCATTTTATATCACCATTGAAAGTGCCAATTGATTTGAAAGTCATTTTGTGGATACAGTAAATGTCACAAGAAGATGAATTACTTTATATCGTATTAAAGGCTAGTAAAAGCTGTAACTTATCAACATAGTATTGTGATTTTTAGACGATATGCATATTTTTCTTCTCAATATGCATTATCTTACTTGTTACAGTGACCACAGAATTTAAACCATGTGATATATCAGAAGGGCTTGGTTCGCGGATGAAGATCCGTGATTCTGATATTGAGATAACAAATGGCTACGGAAATGAAGATGTTGCTGATCTAAGACCAGACGGTGCTGGATTATTATTTCAGAAAAACTCTTATCTAAAAATTAACTTTGATGCAACGCCGGTGAGACTAGCATTGATGAACGTGACTACAGTTTCGCAAGTCAGAATTAAAGTGACCATCATTACCGCATCTGGGGATCTTGAAGAAATGGTATGTGTGATTCCTCATTAGTGACTCCGTCTGTGTATGGTACATGCAACTTATATGTTGTTATTGAATGTAATGCTACATATAGAATCAAATGTAACAATAACACGTGTGAAGTAACAAAAGTAACATTTCAATTCTAACAATTTCTTCTTTATGATACTTTTAGGAATCCCGAACACCATCCATCGTAAGATTTAATGGCCAGACTTTCGTCAAACAACTTCAAGTGTTCTTTTTAGATGAAGGAACCATTAAAATGGAATTATTCGGATGTTTCCATTACGGTATGTTAACATCTTTGAAGAAAAACCTATTGAATCTGTTTTCACAACAATCCTGTGTTCGAATAAAAAACATATGTTTGCGTCTTAATGCATCTAAAATACTCAAATTGTGACGATCACCTCCTTGCAAGTCATTGTTATTTTAACATTTTCCTCAAATTCAACAGCAAAAATTGTTTTTGCATAAGTATAATTTTGGTCTATTTTGCTTCATCGAATTTCAGGTCGATACAGTTTTTTTCATTTTTTATATTTCTGAAAACAAACAAGAATGTAGAAAAAGAAACAACAATCAATAAAGGAGCTCACTTGAATGGTAATATTAATGACAAAACAATATATGCTGGTTGCATTTGTCTTCAAATCTCCATTATGTAAACTATCCGGTCAGTATCATACGGCCGACTTGTAAAGAAACATCGTGTTATATGGCCGACGTGTAAAGTAACTTTCTGTAATACGACCCGCTTTTAAAGTAACTTTGTTATACGGCCGACTTGTAAAGTAACGTTATGTTATACGACCCACTTGCAAAGTTCATTTCTGTTGAACGACCCACTTGTAAAGTTCCTTTCTGTTTTACGGCCGACTTGCAAAGTAACTTTCTGTTTTACAGCCGACTTGCAAAGTAACTTTCTGTTATACGGCCGACTTGTAAAGTAACATTGTGTTATATAACCGACTTGTAAGGTAACATTATGCTATACGACTGACTTGTAAGGTAACATTATGTTATACGACCGACTTGTAAGGTAACATTATGTTATACGGCCGGTTTGTAAAGTAACATTGTGTTATACGACCTACTTGTAAGGTAACATTATGTTATACGGCCGACTTGTAAAGTAACATTGTGTTATACGACCCACTTGTAAGGTAACATTATGTTATACGACCCACTTGCAAAGTTACTTTATGTTATACGACAAATTTGAAAAGTAACTTTCTGTTATATGGACAACTTGAAATGTAATTTTCTGTTATACAGCCGATATGACAGATGAACCTAACAGCCGTAAAACCATGTCTTTTCTACCATTTAATCATATTTTTTTTCAAAAAATAAATACGTTTCACACCCAAACCAAAACGTTCTGTATAATGTACACATCTAGTTTTCAACAGTGTGATACAAAAAAGACGTTATTACTTGATGACATGCACGTTTAGATAACAGTTGAAGTGCATTTTATTCGGAAAGATTCCTTTCACTTCGGTATATATCGCATCGCTAGGGGTGAATTTGACACAGGTGTATAAGTACTACATTTGTTCGATTAGCGATATAAAGTTGCCAGGAACGTCTTCACTGCTAGTAAGATTAATTCAAATAAATACATCTCTCTATTAGATTTCTGTAGAAAAGGTAATCGTTTTCATAATATCCACTTCGAATTTCGTTTAACAAACACTGGAAATGAGTTCAATAGATAACCAGGTGGGTACTCCCAGTTCGATGGCTGGTGTTTTGATTGGAAGACAGGTACGTGTTAGATCGATTCCACATAGAGTGTCGCTAAACAAAATACTAGATTTGAACACAATGACATACAATGTTTCTGTTTCAATTTTGGAAAAATATTCAGTGTCGTAAAGGTATCATTATTAAAGAAAGTTTTGTTTTCACTGTAGTGTATATTGATTATATATATATTAAAATGTAAAAGGTGAAACATCATTGCATATACTCAGTTAGCCGAGACATGGATACAGCTCCTTTATTGATTACGAGATGACATCAATCTAATGACGCATTTTTAGTGAAAGGTTTCATACGGGTTACCATCATCAGACATTTATTATTCCATCGAAATGGAGCATTTGTAGATAATGCATTGGGATAAAACAACAAAAAGGAACCTTAATGAGATAATTAAGAAGGAAAGCTACAGTATATGTTTAAAGAAGTCATCAAAGCGTCAACTACAACAAGGAACAAAGAAACTATTTTTTCAATTTTGGTCAGGTCAGGTCAGGACCGAAAACATTTAAATGTTATTCCACGGATAACTTATTGTGTTATTTAAAACATGTGTTTTGTTTGAAAAAAAATCATGCAGATAGACATCTTATATATTTTACTTGCTAAAACTGAATTATTAATCAATATCTGAAAATTTAACATTATAAGGCAATGCATCTATGATAAATGATGATCTTTTTGCAATGAATTATTGTTTCTAGTTGTTTTACATATAGTTTACCATCTTAAAATCACATAGCAAGTATACAGTGAATATATTTTGTCTCATGTTATATAGATAAATATTAGGCGTTATATAAAGCATGAAAATATCTGTTTATTTATTGAGTTTTCCCCAAATATATTTAAGAGCAGGATGTCGTGAGAAGTGTATACCATGTTCGTAGTTCAAAAGATTTTATAAGATATTATACACACATAAGTATCGATGATAAAATAGTTCAAATTCACAATATTTCTCCTTTGCGACTTTTCTTATTCATATGTTATTTCATACAAATCTTCTCTTTTTATAGTTTTTCTCTTACTTATTCATTGCTTTGTTTACGTCATTTTAGGTTACAATCGATTATATTGATGATCTTTTGCCGAAGATCACAACTTTATTTAAAAGTTCTCCTAGATGTCCTTAAGTTGTGGTTCGTCGGGCCGCAACAATACAACTTAAGTCCCTTTCATAAACATGTGTGGTACAAGATTCTGTTTAGATGGTCCACAAATAACTTGACATAGACAAACAGTTACAATTGTTATATTGTACCTGTAACTAGCCGCGACGTACAGTTAGTTAGAGGTTGTTATTCCACAAGATGGTGTAGCGCACCTCCTCAAAAGAACAATTACTTTTCTTTCGCTGCTTAAGATAGCGTAATATGTGTATATATATATGACATCAATTTGAAGACAAACAAAAGATAGCACTTCAATATCAAGGTATGTTATTGTTATTGTGTTTATTATTGTATGCTATTATTGACTACATGCCTTCTTGCGTCAGTTGCAAGTGTCAGTGGTATTCTGAAAGGAGAGGAAACTAACATGAAAAAAATATCATGTCGACCACCTGATGAAATATATGTGTATCAATTCCTGTAATAATGATATCAACGTTTCCATAACTCAACATTTAAAATAAAATAAGCATGGTAAGGAATTTAATTTTGTTTCACTGTGTTGTGTTATAAAACAGTTAATTCAGTCATGCAATTCCTTTACGAAAATGCTTGAGAAAGTTATGTCTTCATGATGTATTTTATAGTAAAATAAATAGTTTCAATGACAGAATCAACAACTGCGTCTACATCAACAACACTCTCTACATCAACTACAACAGAAGGTACAACAGAAAGGACTTCATCAACATCAACAGAATCGACAACTTCATCAATATCTACAACACAAACGACGACAAAAATAACAAGTCCAACAGAAGGTACAACAGAAAGGACAACATCAACAGAACGGACAACTGCATCAACAACTCCATCAACGACAACTTTAACAACGATGGCTACTACAAGTCCTAGTATGTTACATATAAATGAACATTTTCGCCAAAAAACACTATTTTAAGGTATAACCTGGCATATTAACAGTTATTATGTTTTTTGCACGACGTTTTTATTAGTAAGTTTGAACAACGTGTGACAAATGGAAGTGTCAGGTCCTGTTTGTAATATGGTATATCAGTATCCTAGTACTAGTATACGAAAGTTAAAATATTTTCAAAATTGTGATGTGCAACTTATACATAAATTCTTTTTTAGTTTGCGAGATGATCGAAATTGATGGCGATGACACCGAAATGTACACTTTAACGCCAAGGCTTTACGGAAAGAACATGCAAGATGCGATGAGGAAAGATTCTGGTGCTCAGACAACTCTGGATTTCCCCACTGGGAACACACCGTTTTTAATTGATTTTAAATCAACGATTACAGTTTTGAAACTTACATTAACTGTCGAAAAAGAAGCCAATGACCTTGTTGTTGTCGCTGATTTTGACGACAGTACAGAAAAGGTAAATTAGATTTTTAACAACTGTTACAAAATATTTTTCATACAATCACTATTGATTTCCCCACTCCCAACCCATTGGATAAACATATTAGGAGCTGGTAAACATTTTGTTTACTAACTAGTGGGTAACTCTATGGACGTTATTCCATTGGTCAATCTTCTAATTATGACGTCAAATAACAATGCTTTGCGACGTCATCTTCTATTGTGACATCATTGTTCATGGCAATTGTTTCCGTCCATTTGGAACGAAGATAATGTAGTCCGAAGAGATGCGAAACACGGTTTTCTAGATATACTATCTAAACATTGTTCGATAAAAAACGTCCCTAAACTTGTGAAGATTGATAAATATGTTTATCTAAATCTCCTTAGTTCATTTTCTAATTGTATAAGACACATCGTGTATTTAAACAACTTAAAAATTAACTTATCTCGAGTAGTTTCTTTTGTCATAAAATTATAATTGTTTACTAATGATCTATAATGCCAATGACAGATATTTGAATAAAATTAATATATATTACCAGTTTAATAACGTACTTGTTTGTAGTAAACCTCGAACTAAACACTTCTCGATACGATCAATATTTGGTGTAAATGTAAATGATCATATAGATGTTTTGATATTAATCAGTTGTTTTTTTATTTTGCAGGCAAATGAAGTTTCAGACACCGGCAAGGTTATAGTTACGTTCAACTTACAGGGCGGACTACCTGTTACACGAATCGGCATCAAGTTCATTGGTGTTGGGTCTGTGCAGCTCAGTGATATTTTTCTAGAAGTATGCAAAGGTGGTAAGTATATGTCGAATTGTATCAACTTTGTCTTTTAGCAAAATACATTTGGATAGTACACACTCTCGTGGCGCACTATACTTTTTCAATAAAAGCAATGAGTTTGTTTTCAAAAACAGACTGAATTGTTTAAAGATTCACCGTACTGTTAAATAGGTGTAAAATATTCCTATATCAGAAAACACGCTCCATTTGGTAAAAAAATCTTTTAAAGAATCGATGTCATGTCATTGCGTTCAGTAAACTGAATACTATTGTATTTTTAGTTGTTTCAAGTACGGTATCCACTACAACTGCCCTTGTAACGTCACAGACAACTCCAGGTAAGAATGTTGTTAATCAAAGCAATGATCATTGATTGAATAGTAAAGAATGTCAACTGCATTCGACGAAACAATAAAAAAATCACATAAATCGGATATGAAGAAAAAGTCAGCAGAAGAGGTGATAAAAAAGGGAAAGGCCCTGAATATTTCATCTTTGCACGCCGAGAGTTAAGATTTTTTCTGCGCCCTCAGTTATGAAACGACTGAATTCAAACGATTTGATTAGTAGCGGCTACACACAACAGAAAATCAAGTTCCATAACTATTAAGGTAGCTACATACATAGGGTCATGATGTGTATATCACGATCTATTGTATACGACGATTTAGGGCGTTAAATCTTTGCAGCTTAATTGATATATTTAACCAGTTATGTAAATTTATCGGTTATCGAGAAAGGGAGAAAAAAGAAATCCTATCTCGTGTAAGCATTTGTATCACAAAACGTAACAAGGCAAACTTGACTCATTTTACCAACATAACCTTACTTTTTTGATAGCCTAGCAAAATATTGTATTGAGGAATGGACAAGAACTAAGTGAATGACCTTCTCCGATTTTAACTGAGAGTACAGAATATGGTATTCAATTTGAATGAACACAAATCAATACGACGCGGATTAACATTCCGTTTAATTATCAACAACACAACCAATAACATTTTTTTTTCAAGTTACAAAGTGTATTCGGACAAACTCAGTATCTACTTTTAGTGATTCGAAACTTCAAAAACTAAATCGTAGCGTCTCTCCTACTTTTAGTCATATACACTTTTTATATATAGTAACTGCTCACTATTTGCTGACGAATTGCGTATTTACTGATCACACATCTCTAAAATCAGGGCAAAAGTTGTATTGAGAACATGTGTCTTTTTTCGTTCTTCACTTTATAAAGGGTAAAAATAGAAGCAAATTGATAACATCGTAACTTGAGAGAGATTCTGTCAAATGCAAAAAGCGGCCAATGCAGGAAGACTTGCAAGCTATGCAGCTTGCCTGTACAAATCATGTCGAACTGATACGTAAGGCTTTTCAAAATACCGTTATATTTCATTCTTCGCCAGAGCTTACTTCGCCTCCATGCCTATTCTTCTGCGATAGCAACCATAAATGCCTCAAAGAAGATAATATATGTGATGGAACTCTGGATTGTTATGACGGGAGCGATGAAACCAATTGTTCTCCAGGTAAATAATCACGAGGAGAAGACGTTTGTTAAACAGTTCCAGATTAAATGCGAAAAAACAAATTACCGTTTTTTTAATGACTGCGTATGTAATGTTCTAACGTATGGCCTAGAACTGGAACATAATTAATATATTCGAAGAAAAAAATAGCGACTCGCAAATAAACCTTTACTGGACTGTACATTTACAGGTGAAACAACAACAACGACATGGAAACCAACGTCTCCAACATTGGGTAGGTCCAGCAAATATTGAAATGTAAATATGCTTCAAAACAAACAAAAATAGTTCATTTGTCAATACGGATATTGCTTTCACTGGTGTTTTGGAACATATTTTAAATTATATTGATATAGAATTTTGCGAGGTTATCTGGATTAAAAAAATGCAAATAAAAAGTGAAAGCTTATTATATTGACATTTTCTATTAATTCTACCTGTTTCTGAATGTAAATTTCGCATATAACCGTGTGTGCATAATATTTTAATAATTATTTTACGTTATACAAACCACTGTGGGATAATTATTATTAATCATGAAACTTATAGGTGCTTATTGCTCATCCTGTAATATATGTATCTTTTGTAACACGGAAGGATAGTTTTAACTATATCATGGTAAATGTATCGATGCCTACATCTGATAAAACCGATCTGGGACGTGATAATAAAAACCCAATATGAAATATTGGTGAATCAACCGGAAAAAGACCAGTGCTGAATAATTCGACACATTCTTGTCGTTGGACCATTCTTCGCCAAAGAGTCTTCGCCTTGTCTTCGCCTTATCTTCGCCTATTCTTCGCCTGTTCTTCTCGTTGTCTGACTGACAACTGCTACATAATAGGTAGGAATACGTTTCAAATAGAGCACACGTATGAACAGTCAAATGCATAAATTTTCTCTTAATAGAATTAATTAATCAATAAATTAAAAATGATTGAATAAGAAATATATCCCACTGTGTATATATGCATGTTTTAACTGTTTTTTGGTGAATATTTACAACACGGTCAAATTAGATTGAATAAGCACAAGGAGTCAAGTAAAACCATCTTTTTAAATCATATAAATCGGATGATATGCTGATGATGTTGAAGCAACACGACATATATTCAATAACTCTGGCGCTACGATGATGATATTTTTATATTGTATGGTTCTTTTTTTTACATTTCAATTATTTAAGTATTATGATATGTTCTATACTAATAATAAAGCTGGGAAGGTTTAGGCTAACCTAAGCATTTTGCAGATTTATTCTACACATGGGGATAAATGTTTCAACAAATGTCTTTGGTTTAAAATCATAATATTGTACCTACCCATAAAGACCTATCCATTTGCTTTTATTCATGAAAAATAGTATGTGTTTGTAATTATTCATTCTGAATTTCTTCATTAACAAACGACAAACTGTACATTGTACCTTCTAAGCAGATTGAACATATTATTTATCGTCTGAATCATACGAAACTATCCAGAAATGTTCCGTTCTGAAGCATTCTCTCTGACCTTGTAAACTTCGCAATATTTACAAGACATGATATTAAACAGGGTTATGACATTATTCAGCATATATATTCTTAAAATAAAACGTTGGAATACCTTGTTCAAAATATATCTCGTCCATGTAGAAAGTCAAACACAGCAAAACATTTTACTGCACTATTTGTCGTCAATTTATGACACATCAGTAGTACTAACAGTTAAGGAATTAAAAAATGTAATGTGTTCCGAAAATAAATGGAAATGTATCAATATTACAGCAGAAGGAAACGCTTTTAAAATATGTTACATCCACTCATTCAATATCACAAGCAGAAACATTTTTTCGAGCATATGATTTATCTATTCATATCTGGTTTTCAATATCTAATTAAAATATTCAGGAAAAAGAGGTGTATTCATCCCTTATATCATCATTCAATTCTCTAGATTTATGCATTGATAAAGATAAATAACACATTTCAGACGCAAATCACGGTTAAGTTATCAACTTAGTAATGTTGTTAGAATAGTTTTAAAAGATAGGGACTTATTCAGTATAAATATTTCTGTTTGCTCCTTTTAAGACAAAAGTTCGTTTTTTATCATCAACATTGATAGACAAACGAATCAAATAAAACTATATTAAAAGAGAGCATGAACATGTTGCAATGTACGCATACATCGCACTGTTGGTTTGAATATTCTTGTATTTTTGGTTTTGGCAGTGTTGCAATTTCCGAGAACTGAGATTAACATTTGCACAATCAACTTAACGAAAATTAGCAATTGAGAACTATATTTAAAAAATAAAAACATTGTTAATGTATTTCATCTTTCGGGAAAGATCGTCAGATATTTCTGTGAGGTGACTTTCATTCAGTATTGGAAGAAAGTCATCTTCGGTACGATAAAAAGAAATTTTCCACCGTCCTGCACAGACAACTGTTTCGTTGATCTATTCAATTAAGTTCTTTTCACCGTCAAATTAATCTATCAATTAATTTATCACAACTTTTTTTAATTGCACATTTTATCATTGATTTTTCAATATATTTGCCTTCAATTTTGTTTAATATAATTTAATTTATCACATCTAATCAATTGTAGTATAATCTCTCATTAATTTAGTGTAGTCTATTATATGTTTTGTTTGAGGGTATTTCTCTATCATTTGGTCATTTAAAATTAATTAGATTTGGGAATTAGAAACAAAGCAAGGATACAATATTTTTGCAAAAAGTAGTGTTCACTGATATAAGAATGCTACCTCCGGGCTTCGGTAGTAGAAAACAATTGTGTTTACATTTGCATACGATTACCTCGTGCTATTAACAGACGACACCATTGACTGGGTCATAAGTAAAACTGTATATATAGATATTTGTCCATCATAAACAAATTATGTGAGACATAAGCGAAACTCCATATCTATGTGTGTTTCTAAAACAGCAATACATTCTTACGTTTTTCTGGTGAACCGGGTAATTGTTTTGGCAGTGTTCAGGCGACGTACAAACGTCTAAACATACCCTCGTGTATGGTCACGCGGTCACGTGATACATCTTGACGAACGGCCACGCAAATATATAGTAGGAGACGATATACTGGAAAATCGATATCGGAATTTATTTTTTGGCCTCGTCTAATCGCAGCTAAATATTCTGTCATAAATATATGATGGGGAAATATCAAAATCACCCTATTTTAAAACACATTTGGCACGCATTAAACTTTAAATAAACATATATTAGTAAAACGATACACTAATTAGAGTTTACGTTCATACTTAAATATGCGTAGAGTAAAATATTGTATTGCTCTAAATACACATTTTACCAGACTTGCTGTGCAATATAATGCGACAATTATTTTAACGTTACTTGTTTCATTGGACATTGGATGTTTAAAATGAAAATATTGCACCTCATTTTCCTTCGTATTTGATTAAATATAAAGACAGGAAAAATAGTGAGAATCATACAAACTGATACTAATTTATCAATTCGTCTTCATACAATCTGGATAATATAATAAATAACATTTTAGCATCACCTTAAAAATGAGTTTTGGTACTGTTTTTGGCTTGTGTGTCTCTATCATTCCCCGGTATTTCAAATGGCTTTTAAGTAAACAAGACAATTAGCCGTGTCATTGGGGCAACTACCTTTGGTTAGAGTAGAGGTTTATAATATTATAACTGCATATATTGTCAGTGAATATTTTACAACACAAATGTATAAATTCAGGTTTCAGTTGGACCTTTGCATGCTTCTAATCAGTTGTCAATATATCAATGTAACAGTTGCTTTTCAACATTTACAGTTATGTAAAAATAAATAAATATCTTCCACGTTTACAACATATTTCACTTATTCGTAAATCAGTGATTAGTTTTTTGAAAATATTTCGAAACACCGACTATTGTTTCATCACTTATTCGTAGGTCAACGATGATTTTGAAAATGGTCTGAATCATTAACATTTTGTTAAAATGTTTCCGGTTCATCCGGACTAATACTATTTTGATATCTTTAAAAGTGTACAAGTAATATACATTGTCTTTACTAATTATGTGAAAGATGCTCTTTTTTTCTGGCGTTCAGTTCATGTACTGCTTCTATCAATCTGTCGGTTTCTTCTTTAAAATTATAGCATCATCAACATTATCTACTTCGACAACAACTTTACCAACAACAACAACTCCCGAGAAAACGACATCAACTACTACCTTAACAACAAGCTCCACTACCACGTCCACTACCACGTCGACAACGACCTTGCCAACGACGACCACCATGCCCACGTCTACAGAATCATCGACTCCAATGGAAACGACATCTACAACTACGGTTACAACTAGTAAAACAACAACACCTACGACTACGCACAGCACAACAACAGGTATCCATAGAACATGATCGGTTTCAAGTGATATGGTTTTAATGGCAACGTAACAGTTCATGAACATTGTTTGATTTCACCAGAGTACTTCAAACGACATATACCTTTGTATGCAATTTGTATGTAAGTGATGATGCATGATCCGTAATGCCGATCTGGATAGAGTTTGAGTGAAAATGCATTTCTTTAATGATCAACCTCCATATATATTTTCAGAATGTGACGTCCAAATGATTTCAAAGGATAACACAGCCGATGTTGTATCCGAGACTACTAATGGAAAAGGGAACGGATTGGACGAGCCATTTATTGCAAACTCTGGCGTTGTACAGCCAACAATCAGCTATACGATCAAGGCTATTAATGACGATGTTAAATTCGTCAGAGTTGCTCTCACAGTGACGAATGTCCAGACTGTCAAAGTTTATGTAGTTGACACAAACAACAATGTTGTTGCACCTATCAATCCAAAACAGGTAAAACATGTCATTCCTATTGTTTTTACTGAACATATTACAAACTTGTAAGCTAAGCAAACAAATCAACATCTAAGCCATTTCCCTATAAAATTTGAAATACAAATACCAATAAAAGGAGTATGTCACTTACTATAAAGTCATGTAATATTACGTAACGAATGTCTTGTGGATATAAGTAGCTTTCGAAAACGAATTTTAAAATCATTGTTCCTTCGTAGGTGTCAGTTACCGGACCATATCCAAAGACTGTTGAAATCAAGCTGATTGGTACGGAAGGTGTGAAGTTGAAGGTAGTCCTTGTACCAACTTCATACGGTCAACCAAAACTTGAAAACGTGGAGATTGATGCTTGTTACACTGAAGGTATTATTTTTGAATTTATTTGAAGAATATTACATACCAACTGACGACAGATCTCACTCATAGTAAATGCGAAATCCATGTTTAGATATTATTAACAATGAGGTTGAATTTATTACATACATTTATTGGTCGATACTATTCAAATTGTAGCAACAACGACCGCAGTGCCTACAACAACAACTGTTCCGACTACCACGTCCACTACCACGTCGACAACGACCTTGCCAACAACGACCACCATGCCCACGTCTACAGAATCATCGACTCCAATGGAAACGACATCTACAACTACGGTTACAACTAGTAAAACAACAACACCTACGACTACGCACAGCACAACAACAGGTATCTATAGAACATGATCGGTTTCAAGTGATATGGTTTTAATGGCAACGTAACAGTTGATGAACATTATTTGATTTCACCAGAGTACTTCAAACGACATATACCTTTGTATGCAATTTGTATGTAAGTAATTGATGATGTATGATCCGTAATGCCGAACTGGATAGATTTTGAGTGAAAATGCATTTCTTTAATGATCAACCTCCATATATATTTTCAGAATGTGACGTCCAAATGATTTCAAAGGATAACACAGCCGATGTTGTATCCGAGACTACTAATGGAAAAGGGAATGGATTAGACGAGCCATTTATTCCAAACTCTGGCGCTGTACAGCCAACAATCAGCTATACGATCAAGGCTAATAATGACGATGTTAAATTCGTCAGAGTTGCTCTCACAGTGACGAATGTCCAGACTGTCAAAGTTTATGTAGTTGACACAAACAACAATGTTGTTGCACCTATCAATCCAAAACAGGTAAAACATGTCATTCCTATTGTTTTTACTGAACATATTACAAACTTGTAAGCTAAGCAAACAAATCAACATCTAAGCCATTTCCCTATAAAATTTGAAATACAAATACCAATAAAAGGAGTATGTCACTTACTATAAAGTCATGTAATATTACGTAACGAATGTCTTGTGGATATAAGTAGCTTTCGAAAACGAATTTTAAAATCATTGTTCCTTCGTAGGTGTCAGTTACCGGACCATATCCAAAGACTGTTGAAATCAAGCTGATTGGTACGGAAGGTGTGAAGTTGAAGGTAGTCCTTGTACCAACTTCATACGGTCAACCAAAACTTGAAAACGTGGAGATTGATGCTTGTTACACTGAAGGTATTATTTTTGAATTTATTTGAAGAATATTACATACCAACTGACGACAGATCTCACTCATAGTAAATGCGAAATCCATGTTTAGATATTATTAACAATGAGGTTGAATTTATTACATACATTTATTGGTCGATACTATTCAAATTGTAGCAACAACGACCGCAGTGCCTACAACAACAACTGTTCCGACTACCACGTCCACTACCACGTCGACAACGACCTTGCCAACAACGACCACCATGCCCACGTCTACAGAATCATCGACTCCAATGGAAACGACATCTACAACTACGGTTACAACTAGTAAAACAACAACACCTACGACTACGCACAGCACAACAACAGGTATCTATAGAACATGATCGGTTTCAAGTGATATGGTTTTAATGGCAACGTAACAGTTGATGAACATTATTTGATTTCACCAGAGTACTTCAAACGACATATACCTTTGTATGCAATTTGTATGTAAGTAATTGATGATGTATGATCCGTAATGCCGAACTGGATAGATTTTGAGTGAAAATGCATTTCTTTAATGATCAACCTCCATATATATTTTCAGAATGTGACGTCCAAATGATTTCAAAGGATAACACAGCCGATGTTGTATCCGAGACTACTAATGGAAAAGGGAATGGATTAGACGAGCCATTTATTCCAAACTCTGGCGCTGTACAGCCAACAATCAGCTATACGATCAAGGCTAATAATGACGATGTTAAATTCGTCAGAGTTGCTCTCACAGTGACGAATGTCCAGACTGTCAAAGTTTATGTAGTTGACACAAACAACAACGTTGTTGCACCTATTAATCCAAAACAGGTAAAACATGTCATTCCTATTGTTTTTACTGAA